>NC_082394.1:18099940-18134940 GCF_031168955.1 Gadus macrocephalus | reverse complement strand
GGGAGCGAGGGAAAAAGCAAGAACAGCAAAAATGTTAGTGAGCAAAACCTGGTAAGGATGGAAATTAATTTTGTAAAGCGATTCATCATCATTCTGTCCAGAATCATCTGTCATCACTCTGTCGTGCCCGAAAAATCACCACGTCGTTTGAGAGTAGCCGTATTACTCAAATGAGAGATTCGTATTTGTTTCATAGTCGAAAGCTATGCAAACTAAAGTGATTGAAGTGTTTTCCACTAATTTTAGGGTTATGCTTAACAACCCTACAGAGAATATAAATTGGGAAGTTTTCATTTATAATATCTAATTAAGCTGTGTGGCAAATATGTTTGCTTCTGCATTTCTGCATTTGTCAGTGTCATCGAAGCCTCTTAACACCAAAGTTAAATGAAGCACCAGGTTGAATCGGCACTGACACAACGAGAATGTGACAGAACACCAAATAACTGGTGACTTCTTGAAGGGGTTGTCAATGAGCTGAGACGTTCCCCCAGAAGCGTAATCACTGGGTCAGACGTCAAGTTTTCCTAATGTAGCCTAGACCGTGGCTCTATCATCACAGCGCACATTCAGACACAACGCTCACATTTCTTCTACTCTGAGAAAACCACAACATTATCACACACAAAAAACACACAGAAACACACAGAAAGAAAGACATCAAAGATCACCTCCAAAAACACTCTCAACTGCTTCAGGCTCAAAGGCTTGAACTGGTTTAAAACTTTTTTTCTCAGTAATTTTGTTTTCTCTCTGTCTTTCCTGCGGGATGAGGGTGAGGTTTATCGATTGGGGAATGTAGGTTGGTGAATGAGGGCAGATTAAGGGACCGGGAGGAGAAGAGGGGCTGTGATGGGGGCGTGGGGAGGGAAGGGGTCTTGTAGAAGCAATGATTAATCATAAGTCACATTTCTCCTCTGGGCATATGGATCACTGTCAGAGTGAGGAGGTGTCCTCATTTGCTAGACGATATAGTAGCTCTCTCTCTCTCCAATCCTACCCTAAAACCCCCTAGCATCTCCCTCCCTCCACAATATAAATGTTTTCCACCCGTCTTAACAGAGAGACGCTATGTATCAGGCAATCACAAGGTCTCTTTCCTTTCTCGGTTTTTCTGATGTTTCCCGTTTGTATGTTCTGGTGGCATGGGTGGCATCCATGAAGATGATCATTGTGTAGAAAAACGAAATAGAAAACGAAAGCAGCAGCGACGCGTTGCTAGACTCATCTTTAATTAACTGAGCAGATGCGATCATGCATGTTTTTATCCTTCTTCTGAAAACATGAAGGGGAAAGCGCAAAAGGAAGCCTCTTGTTACAGGTCATTAAACAACGTGATTCGATGCGATCGGGATACAACCGAGTCAAAGTTATTTCTTTCGCTTGGGTCTGTTCATGGTTCGATAAAGGTTTTTACATTTTCAATATCCTGCCAATTAGGAGAGTGTGTTAAATGAACATACGGCTCTTGGTTCTCACTTTGTGTTTCAGATTACAATTCAGGGCAGTCTTCATTAATGCCCTATTATACCCTGGCATTGACCTACAATTTTATATATGTCACAGCATTGGCAAATTGGGGGCAAATCTAAGATAAATTAGTTATAGTATCCATTTTTTTTCGTTACCCCTTGGCCTACCCTACTTTCTTGAAACTTGGAATACTCCTCAACGCGGGCAGCTAGAGAAGGAGACTGGTCATGCCAAGCGTTAAGAGGCAAAGGTCAAAGGTTAAACGTCATGACAGGGAGTTTCAAATCCCAGATGGTACCTCCACATTACACATGGATCTTGGTACACTGCAGATACGATCAGATTCAGCTGAACCTTTCCCTTGACTAACCAGCCATGTTACCCTGTACATCCCTCTCAAACGGTTCACGTTGGTGGACGTGCTTGGCCAATGAGTGTATCTCAACTATCACGTCTTGCATGTGATATTTTATGTTAATGAACTTATATCCGGGCTCTCCTACAAAAGAGATTTCAATCTGAATGAGACTTCCTGAGAAAATGTAATAGATACAGAAGAATACTAATAACAAAATTCTTTAATCACGGACGTACCATATAGCCCAGTGGTCGCGACACCCTCCGTTATAAAGTTCCCCCGAGCCGCCTGATGATACCGCCTTATGGTCCGTGCTGTGCCCTCGCTCATCACTGCAACATGTCTGGAAAACTCACCAAAAAAAGGAACCCCATTGAGCTCATCAAAACAGCTCCCCCGCTGCTGAACATCAGATGAGCTCGTAACACTCAAAGAGCTCGACGGAAAACAGCGGCCTGTATAATTCTGAGAGTGAGGCGACATATTCCCCCAGCATTATTAGAGAAACAGCGGGACGCACTGAACTGTAGTTATCGGCATATAGACACACAGTGATGGGCTTCAATTAAACCCCCACGGCAGGAGCTAAAACCAACCCGTCTGTAATGACCGGGCAGGGAGGACCGGGGCCAAGCTCAGGAAGAGAGCCTTGCTCTCTCCGTAGATGGAATTTAAAAGAAGACGAAGAGGAGGATGAAGAGGAGGCTGTCACAGTGGGAGCCGGCGCCGTGTACCGCAGCTAATGAGCCTACATGATTCGTGCGCAGCCTCCCCCCCCCCCGTGGAGGGACTCGTCCAGAGGGTGGAGGTGGTGGAGGAGGGGGTGGAGGAGATGCAGGTATATGAACAGAGTGGATCGGCAGCACGGATGAGTTGAATCCGATTCCAATGAAGTGGGCAGGATGGTCTAGCGGTGGTTAAGGTTCCAGCGTCTACCTGTAGATGCCCCTTGAGAAAGATATCGCACACCTCTCACTGCTCATAAAGGACATAACAAATATTTTGTTTAAAGCAACTGGTCGATTACTAAATAGAAACAGCTGCTGGGAAACAGACGTGGTACAGAGACAAACAGAGACAAAATAACCAGATTAGAATGAAAAGGATTTACAATGTTCACGAACCTATGCACGTGTTTACTTTTCTTTTAGTTTTAACTCTCAGGAGACCATGTGACACCCTCCCTTCGATCTCGAGATGGATGACAGTCCTATCGGTGCTGCGGTCCGTTGAAGAAATCGGTTGGGAACATTGTTTGCTTTTAGAATGATCGTTTAATCAGATTTGGACGAAAGCAGACTTTGAGTGATGGCTTGGTTTATACTTGCGAGCATCAGTCTGGTAGGACTGAACCCATCAGAGCCAGTGTTACCAGATTGGGCGGTTTTCTGTCCAATCATAAAAGGGCTGAAAGAAATGTTGCTGGGCAGGTGGATCAAACTGTATCACGGATCATTGAGTTTGTATGTTACTTAACTACAGCTTGTACACAGGTTATAGTGTAATATTTATAATCATATTACTAAAGGGAATAGCTTTGCACCACCTGCCTACGTTTTTTTATATTGACTGGCATGTTTTGACAATGAGTCATAGAACCCGTTTACCTGACTACTCAGCAATATGCTTGTCTTTGCCTAGTGTGTGTATGTGCATGTGCTTTTGTGTTAGTGTGAGATTTTGCTATTGAGTATGTGTGTGTGTGTGTGTGTGTGTGTGTGTGTGTGTGTGTGTGTGTGTTTGTGTGTTTGTGTGTGTGTAATGTGTATGAAAGAAAGAGAGGGAGAGACCGAGAGAGAAGAAAAGAGTGAGAGTGAGAGAGGGAGCAAAGGCTTTTGTTCACTTTGACAAACTGTCAGATCTGAAAGACAGTGGCTGGCGCTGGGTCTGACCAGGCGCGTGCCTTTATGGCAGATAATGGAGCCTGACTGTATTTCCTGCCACTGATTTGATTGGCAGATACTGATGTGTGTACAGCTTACTGTTTGATTACCTTAGGAGCAAAACAAATACTGTATTTGGTTGACAATTAGCAACACTTTATCGTTGGCTGATTAAAAAAAAATCAAATATATATGTAATATATATTTTAAATAAATAACAATAGATAAAGTGATTTGTGGTCTGAAACAGTTGTATGCAATCTCCATTTATTTGGTACTTGGGTTCACAGGCCACCTTACGCCTTGATTAAAGAAATAGGCTGTTCATATTTAACTATGTAACTATGTCAATATTTGCATAGCATCAATATGCAGCCTTATATATGGGCTAGACAAAATGTATTGATTATTTTGTATTTATTACGCAGTATTACACAAGTCATGTTGAATTGAGGTGCCACAATATAATGTCAAGCTATACAGCCTGCTCTGAAAATAGCCAATAAAGGCATTAGTTCTATAGGTATTGTATCCTTTGTGGTAATGCTGGCCTGCCTTGTCCCAAGATGAACTTTCTTCCCTGACGCGCCTGTGCTCTGCAATGCAACACCTTACCGAGTAGGAGGGACGAGTCATCAAACCCTCATCGTCGTGTGCCAGCGTCGCTTCAAATCGTAATAATATTATTTTTACGGATCATCGGTATTTGAAGGATGACTGTCAAACAATTCGTCAGTAGAAGCTATACTCTTGCAAATATCTATCGAGACTTTTAAACCGAGCCAGGCGGTGATTGGGCGTCTAGCAGTCACGCGGTGGTGTGCGGTCGCCGTGCCCTGCCTCGAGCAGCACTGAGCTCCTCCGCCACAGCTCGAGCAGCGGTTCAGACTGGATCCTCCGCGCACAGCCTACAACAATCACTCACAATTGCAGGAGCCCCCTATTCTTCTTTTGGAAGATAATTCTTCACCATGGGCGACAAAAAGAGCCCTACCAGGTAACCGGCCGCATGACCCGGCGTGTTCGCTGTCGATTTGTGTTTGTTTTTCGTGAATTGGGTGCCGTGCGGGGCTTGCTATTCGGATGCTTTCTCGAGGAGTGTTTCTCCCTGCCTTTTTCAGTCCGTACGCCAGATCGGGCTAGAATAGTGCAGTCACTATGGCGGCTTCTCGCTTCGCTACAACCACTCACTTAAGAGACAAAGGGATTTTTTTTTTGTAGGACACGTCTGGCATCTTCGAACATGTTGAATCACGTCGCTCTGTCGGTGTCTAATGTCAACGTCGAAGAGACATTGTACGCGATTCATGTTATTAGCCTACGTGCTAAGCCTCGAGCTGAACATTTGTGCCTCGCTCGCCTGCGCGCTAGCCTAGCTCGCGATACGATCAAACGCGGTCGACTGAAGCTCGCTCTCCTCTTAAAAGCCCAGTGTGACGAGCGAGCTACAGTAGTGGGGACCCGAACCGAGCATTAGGGAAAACGTGCCTATGCCTTTTGTCATGCTTTGGGGAGTGGGACCTTGCAATTAATATTAGGCAGTGTCTATTTTTTGCTCGCTAGATCATCCTCTCTTCATGTCAAACCATGAAATTAAGCACTAACTTGACCTTTTTCTAATTGTCTATTCCCAAGGCCAAAAAGACAAGCAAAACCGAGTGCCGACGACGGCTTTTGGGACTGTAGCGTCTGCACCTTCAAGAACACCGCCGAGGCTTTCAAATGCAGCATCTGCGATGTGAGGAAGGGCACATCCACAAGGTAACGTAGCGTCTCGTTTTTCTCCTGGCTGGCTGCAGCATTGCATCGCAATTTATAGGAATGACAACTTTGATCGACAGGCTATTTGTCGTTGAGCAATGGGGTTATGGACTTGTTGATGGACCATCTGTCAAACCCCTGGCCATACGACCATGATGATTTTCACAGTCGTATCAATATACAACAAACGTTACAGCCTCGCCAGCCATAGAGGGGGGCTGGGATGGGGTGGGGTGTGGAGAAGGGCCCCTGCTTCCCGATGGCTGTACACGGCGTCAGTGCATCGACAAGCATATTGTTAAGGGGGGAGGTCGGTTTTTTTAATGGACCATCCCGAAAAGATGTAACCGAAACCCTACGCCTAGCCTACCTGTAGGATTTTAGTATTTCCCTACCTGTCATGTGGTTGACTCATATCAAACCGGACTACACCTGATGGATTGGGAATGACGGCAGGCATGTCTGCATGAGTTTCAATAGTGGAGATAGATTTTTCACGTTGGATTTGTAATCGGTGTTGTTTTTGCTATACTGGATGTTACAATTACAAAAGAGGGTTACCTGGTGTTTGAGAATAAATAAATGAGATATGATAATGTGTCAATTAATCAGCTCTTAATTTATGGTGTGTTTATTGATGTCTATCATATTTCCTTTAATTTGTCTCATTAGAATCATTCAACATTCTCAATGCTAGTTATTTCCCCGTCTTCTTTAAGTGGGGCATTTCCAAAATATATGACCTCATGTTAAAGAGAAGTGGCGAAGTGAGAAAGTTTGTGCATTGTGTGATGTGTCAGCAAAGGACCAAAAAAAACAACCACGCTTACAGGAACTCAAGTTTACTGTGTGTGTGTGTGTGTGTGTGTGTGTGTGTGTGTGTGTGTGTGTGTGTGTGTGTGTGTGTGTGTGTGTGTGTGTGTGTGTGTGTGTGTGTGTGTGTGTGTGTGTGTGTGTGTGTGTGTGTGTGTGTCAGGCAATGAGACGACTGAGTAATTTGTGGGTGTGTTGGCGGGTCCCCTATCTCTACTCTTCCAGTTGTGGTGTTTTACTATGAGTGTCTGGGCTAGCAACTCTGGAACCACAGATGGGTGGGGGAGGGAAGCGCTCCCCGGTACGCACCAGGTTTACTGAGAATGTGAAGGATTGGGCTCAATGTTTGTTTGGCTCCACCCCCTCTGGGCTGTGATCTTTTCCTAGCAGCGGAGTGTAGATTAAGCCCGGCGCAGATCATGCCGGCTTAAGCGCGACAGAGAGAGACGTCATAGCCTCGATATACCGGCCACGGCTCAGATGCCTCTATTTGGTAAATAGGACTCGCATGTGTTTGTGCGCAATATGAGCAAAGAGCGTGTCACACTTCCTCGTTTGGTCCAAATAGTTAACCTTTGATTGATGTCAATTGTTGGCTGTTGCATATGTGTACGTTATTCTAATGAGGACTAATTGGTCCTCTTCCCTTTCCTTTTTGATGCATTCCAGCTGATCATGGCGCAAGCAGCTTGCTCTCAGGTGTGTGTGTGTGTGTGTGTGTGTGTGTGTGTGTGTGTGTGTGTGTGTGTGTGTGTGTGTGTGTGTGTGTGTGTGTGTGTGTGTGTGTGTGTGTGTGTGTGTGTGTGTGTGTGTGTGTGTGTGTGTGTCATCTGAGGTGTTACCTTCAATTGGACTGTGTTCATGAGACCATTACAAACCCTACTCTTAATTACCCTGTAATGGCTGGAATTCCTGGTGGGTGACGATATGAAGATTCTTCACTCGACTTTGCACTCTGCTTCGCGGAGCCCTGCTTCTGCTGTGTTTGTCCAGAGCTAGTTGAACTTGTGTGTTGATCCTCGCCAAGTTTCCGTCTATAGTCTTTGGCACTCAGAGCAATGGTTGTGTAAAGCGTTTTCACGGCCGGCCTCTTGTGGTTGGTTATGACATATGTATGCCCCATGAAAGGCTCTTCATCTGTTGTAATAGTTGTCAGTTTTAACATGTAGCCTTTGTGCGTCAAACTTGCTATAATGTACACGTGTGCTTTGGCGCTCCGCTGGCAACTAGAGGGACCAGTGGCCGTCTGTCGTGTGTGTGTGGGTGATGGTGACAGTCCTAAGCTGAAGTCTATTGGCAGCACAGCAGTCAGTCCCGCCATCCCACTGGGAATCCAATAGGCTCCACTGTTGGAGAGCTGCAGGTACTCCCAGGAAACTCAGATAGACTTGGAGCCGATCATCGATGGCATGAAGATAATCCCTTTCTAAGTATTTCTGATCGTTGCTACATGGAAAGTATCCATGATTGAGAATAAATTATTTGTACACCCACAAAGTATGTACAGTAAGTAGTAGGGGTGCAACGGTACACAAAAGTCATGGTTCGGAATCGGTACATACCTCGGTTTTTAAGTCATGGTACGGTACGGTTCATAGTTGAGGGACATTTTTTTAAAAACTGCTTGTTTGTCAACAACGGAGAATGGCCATAGATCAGCAGCAATGAAAACACCAATAAACTATGGCATTTGCATTTCTGAATTCCCAGACAGGGGTTGTTGAAAGTGTCGTGAGCTGGGTTGGCACGGCTCGTTTTTTTTCCCACAGCAACAGTGATAGTAACACCTGGATGGTGCCTGGTCAAATGCGTGTGCTAGGGATGTGTATTTCTGGCAAAAATTCGATATTCGTTGAGAAGTATTCGAATAATATTCGAAAATCGCTCAATCAAGAACCCCTCACGCACGCACCTCGGATACACGCACACACAATGACACAGGGAGAGGCTTTTATGATTTGTGTGAAATCAATGTCTTTATTTCAACAACTGCGCCTTCAACATCAAAATTATTTCAACGTGGGCTTAGGCAGATAGACCTACATGCGACAAACGGATCGCTATTTATTTCTTTAATTATTTATTTATTTTACTGAACACAGCCTCCATGACGGTGAACTAGACACGTCAAAAATATAACTTCACACGGTGTTTCTTTTACAATTTATTTGTTACCAGCATTCGTAGTGTTGATCAGCAGAGAAATAGTCTGCCAAAGTCGTTGACGTTGCTTAGCAACCAAGGACGCTTTTCACCACCGGAAGTTGTGAAGGCCCATGTAAGTCAACGGAGCGTTCAACAGCATTGAGAAGAGCCGTGTAATAAATAACGATAGTCACATTATTCGATATTCTACGTGACTCAGACTATTTGACGATCGTTGCCCGCTATGTACGCCACATTTACGTACCGCGGTACACCTCTGTAACCGCTCCGAAGTGCCTGTACCGTGACGGTTCGGTACAATTACGGGTACCGTTACACCCCTAGTAAGTAGTATCAACCGCTTATCATACTTAAAGAGACCAAAGTCTATTAGATCTTCTAGTTTAACCCTAACCCACTTTGTAATAATTTAGAATGTTACGCCTTGCCACAGGGTTAGGTGCCTTGTGTGTTTATAAGTGTGAAAGTTAAAATATGGATTAAATTAGGCAAACTGTAATTGTTTGTCAAAATTGGGATACCAAAGCCTTAATAAGTTCATCCGCACACAAGCACAGCCCCCTCTCCCCAGGGCTGGCTAACGAACCTGATGACCCAGCCGGCGTTGGTGATGTAACGAGATACCAAAGTAAGCTAAATCTAGCCCGTGCCCCTCTTACTCTTAAACAACAGGGCACTATGCATTCTGCACCTGACCCCTCCTCCCCTCCTCAGCTAATCTACAAGTCAAAGTAGCTGCTGCAAGTGCTCCAGTCGCTCTTGTCGCTCTGCGCCCGTGACTTCTTTAGTAATTGGAGCAGAGTCTGTCTCCCCCCTCGCACACGGACAGGCACACCCAAGCCCGCACACACAGGGAACCACAGGCACACGCATGAAGACACTCTCACTGCATGCACGCACAAGCACACGCACCGAGAGAGAGCATTCAAATGTTTCTCTTTTTTGTGGCACCTGAACCCGATGGCTGTGCGAACGTGACACCACGTGGGTGGCTGTACGGCGACCGGTGGCTCGGCAGCGTTTTGTATTCACCTCAGGCAGCCTCCCCCCCAGGGCCTCGGGAAAAACCATTAGAAGCCCTCTAAAGTTGATTGATGGTAGGGATCACAGGAAGTGGAGGGGTACTACCATTCTTGAAAGCCGCGCGGTTATCTGTGCTGCTCTTTGGTGAACAGTTGCCTAGCATTTCAAGAGGTGTCCACCCACTCTACCGGAAAGGCTGAGCAAATAAACAGTCAGCCTCTCAAGCGGCCGGCATATTGTTGTCGTCTGATCAAAGGTGACTGCATTGTCGATTTGATATTTGGGTAATATGGATGTATGCTTACTTTTCTCGGAATTGAACAGGGAAATGGAAGCATTTGAGACATAGAAGACTATTTATACAGAAATGAGTTTGATAATGGAGACTTTCGTGCACATCAAAGACAGAGTGGTTTCGGGAACAGGTCATGAATCAAAGAATAACTTTACACATGAAGAATCATTTGTTTTTAAAAGTTATTACACATCTGTTTTGATATAGTTCCTCAGATATAGGCTGACTTTGACTTTAAGTGAGTATGGCTTTTCCTAAATTCTAGTAACATCTTGAGTGTTCAGTGCAGTCATTTCTACAACTAGGTTTGACCTTATGTGACTCTGTTGTAATTGTATTTTAATAAGATGTAGTAATGCGGTATTAAGTCAATGATTAGCAAAATCCTACTGCTTGCATTAGTTACATTTTTGCCAGGGATATATTTTGGATGCAATCTCCCTCATCTCTTCCAGCAATGTGTTCAGTGTAAATATTAGGACTAACGCAAAGGCTTACTTTAAGGGTTTGGATTCATGCCACGTTTTCCAAGAGATTTTCACAATATTTGTAATTAGAGCAAACGCAAAGAGACAGGTATTCAATGCATTGATTTGTTCCGATAGGGTTATTTATCTTTATATATATTCTGTTATTTACTGTAACCTATTTAATTTAAGTGATTTTAAGTTCCTTACAGCGAATACAGATACACACTATATGGTAAATGGTCTGCATTTATATAGCGCTTTATCTGTAACCAGTGGCCACCCAAAGCGCTTTACAATATTGCCACACAATCACCCATTCATACACACATTCATACACCGACAGCGGAGTCAGCCATGCAAGGCGACAGCCAGCTCGTCGGGAGCAGTTAGGGTTAGGTGCCTTGCTCAGGGACACCTCGACACACTCTAGGAGGAGCCGGGGATCGAACTAGCAACCTTGCGGTTACCAGCCAACCCGCTCTACCTCCTGAGCTAGTGCCGCCCCGCGTATGAGCTTTTTGGGGTTAGGATCTTGTGTTAAATGCATATATGCTGTATGCTTGCATGTCGCAATGTGAATAATCAGTAGCGTTTGCTTTCACTGAAGAGCCATTAAAACCCTGACACAAAGGATTCTGTATATCTGTCACTTTGCACAGGGAGTCACAGTAATACTGAGAATTGAGCCATAGAAACCCGTTGTAAATGTAATTCTAGAGTGGGACAAAATGGAAACAATAGAGCAATGTAGAGGGAGAGAGTTGAGAAGGGAGAGATAATGTTGGCTCCTCCTACGTTGGAGCGTGACGGCGACGGTGGGGAGCGATTCGCAGAAAACCTGAAGGGCAGATGAGGAAGAGGACAAAAAGTAAGCAATTATCGATGTAGAATCACTAACTGAAGGGCTGCTCGATTATGGGAAAAATCTAAATCACGATTATTTTGGTCAATATTGAAATCATGATTATTCAAAGGATTATTTTTGAGTTTGAAAACATGTTGTATTTATTCGGCATGAAATTTCGCCCTTTAAAAAATACACAAAATGGTCAAAAAGAAAATGTTCCAATCTAAAATAATGTAAAGATATGTATCCAGCTGTTCTGCCCTTTCTATAAATAAATAAAAATAACTCAATTATGTTCGTTTGACGCTAAAATCATATCGCGATCAAAATTTGATTAATCGCCCAGCCCTACTGAAGGGCAAGAAAAGCCCTCAGGAAAAATGAAGGTACGCGAGGACTGTGTGTGTGTGTGTGTTAGGGCTTTGACTTTTGCCCAAAAATCATATTCGAAGTTCGTTTGTTTATTAATATTAAATTAATATTCGAATATATTCGAATATTTATTAATATTTTGACCATTAAATGCCTTCAGTAAGACCTGGGCTGAATCCGAATACTTAGTACATACTATTTCTGTTCAGTGTCTACTACTTGACCGTACTACACTTGACAGTGTAGTACGGTCTACAGCTATGCGTAGAACGCCTCTGAACACCGCCGAAACTCCACCGGATGTTTGGAGATGACGTATCTCCCCTCAGATGCCGGCAAAATTACCTTGATAAGATACCTGTTTTCCGTCTTGTCATCGTTGCTATTAAATTAAAAATGTCTCTTTTTACTTAATTACTTACTTTACTTTTTTAATGTCTCTTTTTTTCGCCGCTTTCTACGACGTCTTTCTAAGCCGCTGTTGGTAGTGTCGGGTCAGCCATCTCTTCTTCGTTCGTTACCCGACTCCGGTTGCATTGTGGGATAGTGTAGTGACCTACCGTTGTATACTGTGGCGGTAGTACGCATTCTTTAACGTTTTCCGTACACAATGCGTACTGAGCATTCGGACGCGCTATATTTGTGGCGTACTACAAAATGCATACTATAAGTATGAGTATTCGGATTCAGCCCTGGATTGGGTTTTTTCGAGGTTTGTTTACCGCCGTTGCTATGGTTACCGGTCTTACGTGTTCCAACGGTTATAGGGTTTCTAATCAATCGCTGTCTAATCAATACTTAATTTACTGCCTCTTCCGTGGTCATTACAATATTATGAATAGACTGCGTCAGGTTCTCCGACGTCTCTCCCTCTTGGCCTGCCCATAACAGGTTCGAATATTAAGGGCTGCCTAATATTCGTTTGAATTTTGATTTATTTTTTGATATTCGAATTATATTAGAATTACGAAGTTCGAAGTCAAAGCCTGTGTGTGTGTGTGTGTGTGTGTGTGTGTGTGTGTGTGTGTGTGTGTGTGTGTGTGTGTGTGTGTGTGTGTGTGTGTGTGTGTGTGTGTGTGTGTGTGTGTGTGTGTGTGTGTGTGTGTGTGTGTGTGTGTGTGTGTGTGTGTGGGCCGCCTCCCCTGGCAGAGCGCGGTCCCACACCCTGCGGTACCGTTGACCTCCATTAATGCACACGATCAAGGCTCTACTGGACACAGTCTGCCCGTAGGCATCCATTAGCACCATGCCCCTTAAACCTCCAATCGGCTCCTGAGTGACGTGTATCTGAATCCACTGCACGTTGCTGTGGATCAAAGTGTCTGACAGATGACTCAAGATAATTACATTGTTGGTCTTTTTTGTGTGCCCTTTTGGATTGGGAAAGACCCGCTGTTTCTCACAAACTCATTGCGTTCCAAAGTCAGGTTGTGTACAAAATTACAGTTGAGGTTAAAAATGGCAGTGGGAACATGTTGGCTGGCCCTGTAACCCCTGAAAGCCAGGCTCCAAGCCCTCACCCCAAGTGCCTGTCAAATCGGCAACAGTGATTGTGAAAGGCTAAAGTCAACGGTAGAGTCTGAAAGATGCAGGAGCCATGGCAACATCCCTGTTGTTTTGTACCTGGGTAGCATCAGAGTTGTAACTGTAATTTTGGATGTTTTGTTATGTAGAAAAACCTCACTAATGGATACATCCTTCTGGCCATTTTGCCGGAAGACCATGAGGGGGGTTGGTGGGTGCCTGGAAGGAAAGGGGACATGCATGTTTACTGTTTTCAACTGATGTGACAGGCTGCCATATCGTTCAACAGCAAGTCAGTCTTCTGAAGGGCTTGTCTTTTATCATTGTCTAAAAAAAACTATCTACACCTCTGATTTTACTAGACTCAGTTTCCTTCCATAATGGGAGATCGGAAGGATATGCTGATACCCAATTAATTCAGTGATATCACTCTAAATCCTCTGGGATATTCTAATGCACTTGACTATTGAGTGCTACCTTTTTGGGTACAGTTGTTGCAAATATTTACCGTGTGTGTGTCCATTCACGTGACTATCTCAATCTTGTTATCTGGAGAACTCCCTAGCACTAACTATTTCGGCTCCAATGCTGTTGGGGCTGCTGTCGTACACACAGAAGACCCAGAGCCCCTTGCAGACCCCGCTGGAAGGGTCGTGGGCAAGATGTGGTGTTCAGGGTGAGGAGGGAAATGGGCTTCAGGTCCCAAGAGCATCTGGACCACCTTGAATTAACCTGAATCTTTCGGGTGATCTTATCACTAGTGGACGGCTTGGGTCCGTCCAGCGCACACCTAGCCTGAGAATTCATCTCCACATGCGTCTCGCATGCATCACGTCCTCGCTCTACATTCAAATAAATGCGTTCCTAACTTTTTGAACCGCAAATGGGTGGTCTAAAACCGGCATGCGGTCGGAATGCACTTCCGTCTGCCTACTCTGCCAGAAATTAAAAGTAGAAGATAAACAAACGTTTACGTCCATCTATTCCTTTGCAAACCAAATTGCCCAAGATGTTGACACAACCCTAATGTATCTCTGCAGTTGTAACGGCTCAGATATTGTTCAGACAAAAAAAACTTTGCAATGTGGGTAATTTGATTTACTTTAATAGGACGCAGTTGGCACCAAATTATTACATACTTTTGTGTGTGTGTGTGTGTGTGTGTGTGTGTGTGTGTGTGTGTGTGTGTGTGTGTGTGTGTGTGTGTGTGTGTGTGTGTGTGTGTGTGTGTGTGTGTGTGTGTGTGTGTGTGTGTGTGTGTGTGTCATAAAGGGATGTATTGGCAGGGGACTGAGCTAGGCGGTAGCCCCAGGCAGTTCCTCAGGTGCTTCTCTTGGGCTTCCATTTCCCCAGTGCTGTCTTAACCCCCTCCGAGCCTCAGACGGCTAGAGGTGACGAGTGGCTCCGTGTCACCCCCAGACACAGGTCAGAACCGCAGTGTACCCCTTCGGGAGGCGGTGGGCCGAACCAGAATCCCACTTCCTGTTTTAGCAGCAGTCTTGCTGCGCTCCGCTCCACCTCACGGTATTAGGAGGAGGAGGGGCGGAGGGCTGCTCAGAGACTGTGTGTGTGTGTGAGAGGAGTGTGTGTGAGAGGAGTGTGTGTGAGAGGAGTGTGCATAATGATCAAGGCGCGGCGTGGAGATGTTGACACAGATGAGTGCGTGCCCGTGTTGCGTTGCCCGCGGTAACACGGTGCATGGGAGTTGCTTTGATCAGCCGGGGGCTGCTTCGGGTCAGACGGGCGGGACGAGGGGGGTGGGAGGCTGCGTCATGGGACGTGTCCTCCGCCGGCTTCTCTCTGGCGTTAATGCACACGGGGATCAGAGGAGTCTCGGAGCCGGCACCGCCGACGTTTCCCAGCGTGTTTATCGGGAGAGGCTGTTCGTGTGAGTAAACGGGAGGGAGATGTTGGAACGTGTTTCGGCTAACCTCGCTGCTGACTTATGCCGCTTTTCCACCGCACATGTAGCTCGACTCGACACGACTCGACACGGTAGCAGCACGGGTCCTTTTCCACCGCAAATAGTACCTCCTGGACGTGGGCGGGGTCGGCTGCGCGAAAGGGCCGTGACGTATTTTTGTACGCGACGCAAACAACACCTACGCAACCCACACATGGACAGAACCCACATAACAACAATGGAGGACATCGATGCGATGGTATTCGTGTTCGTATTATTAGCTGGCATGTTGAAGAAGTTGAAGAAGTGGAATATGTTGGCTGCGGCGCTGCTATGGCTGTTACCAGCATGGTTGCCATGTCGCTCTCGTAACTTCGTCACACTCTCTGGCCAATCAGTGGCCGGCCGTCTGCCGACGTCACCTTTTAGCATCGGCTCAGCTCGCTTGGAACCTAGAGCGAGGCGGTACTAGAAAAAGCAGCCACTTCAGATACCATGTTTTCGCGGTGGAAACGCAAAAAATGCGAGCTGAGTCGAGTCGTGTCGAGCTGGTACCATGCAGTGGAAAAGCGGCATTAGTGTTTTTGATGTGTTTTTTGTCTCCCACTCTCTCTCTCTATCGAATGCTTTTTCTCCATCTGCTTGTGTCTGTGGTTGCATTACACCAATCAATGCATGTACTGTTTCCCTATGATAACAGAGAATGTGCTGCATACTGTTTTTCTTTTTCTTTATTAGCAGCCAATTTCACAAGCCGTTTCTTTTGTGGATTTTTGTTGAAGTATAATTGGATCAAACCACTTTTGCGAATGCAACATATTTTCTTTGCACAGGTTTGCTTTCTTAATCTGTGCTCGCTTAAGCGTGTAATGCAGACTTTGTTTACCAAGATGTCATGTTTTAACAGACTTCCACTTTATAGTATCACTTGCAAAACAATTTACACTTTCCTCTTATGTGCCTCCATATGCAGGAGAAGATAGAGGCTTGATTACTAACTGCAAAACCGTGTTGTTTTACAAAGCAGCATACTACTTCTATTACGCATGATTTCCACCGGGGACATAAGCGCCGCAGAACGGTTGCGCCGCGGTCACCGCTGCTGATCGCTGCCACTCTAATGAAACCATCCCCACCGGGCGCCCTGCAGAACGTCTCAGCAGCGTCCCAGGAGTGGCACGCCGCGTCGCAGCGTTATCATTCCGTAGCACTTGCCCCGAGCCGTTGCTGAACCGCGTCAATTTCCACAGAGCAGATCGAGCCGGGCAGGAAGTGAAAAAGTAAAAGCCATAGAGCATCCGGTCATTTTTCTAAATAAAACACAATACTCCGCTCATGTAGCCTATCACAACTTCACATCAGCATTACGTCATGACCGGTGGCACCAGGTCAGCAGTCAATCAATCAAAGGGTCTCAGAGGGTCGGCAACATGGACGACGAGAGACTGATTGTCGAAGTGGAGCAACATAGAATAAATAATGAAATAAATCCTCCTTTTTATAAGGAAAATGTCAGAAAGGACAAAGCCTGGCATTTAATTGCAGTAGTTTTGGGAGTGTAAGGTGAGTACATTAGGTTTAGGTTATCGCGTGATCTCGCATGAATACGGCTGGCTCGCAAGGCAGCGCTATGCTGCCGTTGCGCGCCCGGTGGGGATTGACGCAGGGCAGAGTTCGTAGCCGTTCCGCGGTACGTACGTCCCCGTGGAAATCAGGCGTCAGCACGGTGCGATGCCTTGGTTTATCAATTGGGTTTCTAATAGTCCGATTCCGTCACAGCACCAGTACCGCTCTCGCTCTGTGGTGTTTACATGGCCACTTATATCATCCCACTTGTGACTTAAGCAGACTATAATCAGCTCCATGTTAATGCACTCTGTCTCTCTGTCAATGTCTCTCTTTGTCCATGTCTCTCTATCCGTCTATCTCTCTCCCTCTCCCTCTCTGCGGCTCAGCTGTCTGCCGCTGCATTCACTCAGCTTGGCAGGAAATAATTGCTTGTCCTCCAAACAGCACTTCAATAAAAGAGCCGTGTTAATGAGGGCTTTCCTGCGCCTCCTCCCGCTTTGTCTCTCTCCCTCTCTCCCTCCCTGGCACTTTGTCTCTCTCACTCTCGGTCTCTTGCTCGTTTCTCCCTGCTCTCCGATCACTCTTCCTCTCTCCCTGTCTCTCTCTTGCTTGCTGCTTCTCGTTCTCTCAAGCTAGCATACTCGGCTTCTCTTCCTCTTTCTCTCTCTTGCTCCAATGGTCTCTCTCCCTTTTTATTCTCCTTGCTCACTCAGTCTTTAGTACCCTCTCGCTGTTTCCTAAACTATGCTTGCTCATGTTTGACCTGTCTCTCAGCTGTGTGTCTCACCTCCTCTGAAGCCCCTTTATAAAGGACTAGCATTAGGCCAGTGGCTAACGGCTGCTCCACTGCAGGCAGGTAGTTCAGCGCAGAGAGGAGGCAGTGTTTTCCCACCCAGGGGTTATTCACGGTGGGTGTGCCTGGCCAACTGGGGCTGCCGCCTACTGTGTGTGTGCTGTGGGGGGGGCTTTAAGGTGTAATGGCGGTTATTTCGGCACCTTTCCACTTTCCGTTAAGTGGGCGAGCCAAGGAGGGGCCTGTCAATCAGGTCCAATTGTGGTGTGAAGAGGAATGTAATAGTCTGTTTGCCCTCACGGTGGGGTGCCGTGGGGTAACAGCAGGCAGCCTCTAAGAACGTTTTGGTGCAGAGAGCATAGGAGGCGGGAGGAGGTTCATCGGCTGGATGCCTGTGCTTGCTCTTTGACCCACTCCCTGCATGGGATACATATTAAGTAGGGCACATTATGACTGGTAGAATACACTCCTATACAAACACACACACGGTTATTGTTTCTAGGGCTGCCACACAGCCCAAACACGGTGTCAGGAAATCGTTTTTTTAATGTGTAAATATGTAGTTATTTACTCTTTCCTTGAATGAGTTGTCGTCAAGGCTCTTGGTGTTCCATCTAAGACTGGCATTCAGGTACAAATTTGAGGCATGAACCAGGTATCTCTTTCGAATGATCACTGTGACTAGTTACTCATTCACCATCTCAAAGTCCAGTTATTCGTCTGCCTTGGAATCAAGATTGCATTTGATTGCTTTGGACGTTGGAGTCCGATTGCATGGGAGTGGTGTTTTAATCCCCATACCATTGGTGCCGTTGCTCTACTCTGTTCACAGCCACCTGGCCAGGTGATCGTTCACAGCCCCACAGTGGAGTCATTATTCATGTACCCAGTGGGAGAGACACCTTTATGTCTAATGGAAGCTGAGGGCCCTCGGCCCTCCTGGGTGCACCTGTGGGGAGGACGTGATGTCGCCAAGGGCCCTGGTGAATAAGTGATGGGCCAAAGAGGACGGACGGGACTATCATGCCAGCTACAACTCATGGCCGGCGTGCAGCTGGCACTGAATCACTGCTTAACTACCTGGGCCGCCCGCGTCGCGCCGCTCCCTGACACAAATCTCTCCATCTTTGGCCAGGGTCCCTGCTCTGGCGACGAGCAGGAAGGGGCGTGCTGCCTGTTAGCATCTTCGCCTGCCAAGCAGAATGATTTCTGATACAGTCGGGAGTCCGACGTCATCCGCGCTTAAAGACCTGTTCACGCATGTTCCGCCTTCCTGCCACGCCTAACGTATGATGGTCGCAGCAGCTTCTATTTTTGTGTGTGTGGCATGCTGTTGTGGTTCATAGATCTGTTAAAATGTGGCAGACGTGTGAAAGTCTGCCACTTTCGATGCATACAGCTCATGGGAGCATTTGGCGCAGGATTAAGGAGATGTATAGGGCTCATTGGCAGCTGCCAATCACAGAGTGACTTTGGGGTCTCCTGGCGTTATGTGTTTGACGATGTAAACATGAGTTCTCCTCTCTCAGGTAAACATCCCTTCAGTTTCCTAGAATGCAGCCCCAGTGAACACTTCAGAGGAGGCCATGATTGGTTGCCAACTGTCAAGCTGTGCGATAGATATCTCCCCATTTTTGAGGCGTTTTCTTTTGTAGCCTTCTTGGAAAAATTAACACAAAATGGGCGCTGGGCACCAATTCAATATTATCGTTTGTTTTCTTTGATTGCTTTTGTATGGTCATTGGTCATGAATGATTATGATAGACTTATCTATGATGCCCAGTGTATTGTCTAATTTAATTTGAATAAGACGAGATGCCTTGGTTTTCCCCATAGGCTATGCAATGACCCTCAGTCAGATTGTTTAGAACGGTAATTTGTGTTCATAAGCACAGTGAAATGTATAGATTGTGTAGATTTCCCTGGGATCACAGTGTCGTGCAGTGGCCCTGTGAAGGGCCTCTCCACTGGTCCTGGCCGACGGCTCTGACACACAGCCCTCTGCTACGGGGACGGGCTGGGACGCTGGCCCCAGAGGTGACGGCTGTCTCTGCTGCTCGCCTGCTGGAGGGCTTCTCAACATGCACCACAGCTGGCCTATTAATTTCAGCGTGGCGCTAACTTCATAACATGATGATCCATTATGAGCCCATTGATCAGCATGTGATCGGCAGCCCCTCCCCCCCCCTCGGGCCCCCTCTCCCGCACGCTCTGAAGGAGAGGCACTGGGGCTAATGGGCTCGGACAGGCTTGATGGAGCAAGGTGTGTGTGTGTGTGTGTGTGTGTGTGTGTGTGTGTGTGTGTGTGTGTGTGTGTGTGTGTGTGTGTGTGTGTGTGTGTGTGTGTGTGTGTGTGTGTGTGTGTGTGTGTGTGTGTGTGTGTGTGTGTGCAAACGGGGGAGGAGAGGTTAAATGTTAGAAAAATACCACATGGTAACGTGAGTAATTGAGATTGACAAGCTTCTATGAGGAAATGGATTGAAGGGGTTGTGGTTGTAACTATTTCAGTAAAAAAGAAGAAATTCCAGGGTCTGGAAATGTAAAACCACACCAGGGATTTCTTATCTCTTCTGAAAAAAAGAAATAGTTTCTGCTTTCCACTCTCACACAAATGCACACGGGCGCTCACACAGACGTTGACTTGTTGATCCAACATAGCGTGTGGGTGCCATTTTAAAGCATCGATTTTATTTCTCGTATAGATCATTTGAATGAGGAACATTTTTGGGATAACGGCCTCTGAATACATCCACACAAAATTGTAACTGTTAACAGTGCTTTTCCTTTTAAAGAAAAAGCACCTATTTGTATAGAAAAGCATCTTAATAGAATACAACATTCCAAAGTCCAACAAACGAAACAATCTCCCAATTTGAAGGCGCAGCCATGGCATCCACAAGGCTCTCTGCATTGATCCTCGTTAAGATGCGGGAGCACGCCTTTCCCTTGTTGTAACAGTTTGTTTGTCCTAGACCCCTTCCCTCCTGTGGCAATGCCAACACTTTGTATTCATGAGTTGGGCTTGATGCTCCAGAGGTAGCACTTGTTTGTCTGCTCCGCCTAATGTCCTGAACCAGACAAACCTTCACACACAGAGGTTTCCCTAACTCCCGAGGCCTCGTCTGACCAGAGGACCCTCGCTGGCCAGCAAACGTGTGAAGTGCCGAGTCCCCTCCCTACACCGCCAGTAAAGCATGAGTCCTCCCCCTTGTAGGGAATCAAGATAAGCTAGCCTAAGGTGTGTGTGTGTGTGTGTGTGTGTGTGTGTGTGTGTGTGTGTGTGTGTGTGTGTGTACTAGGGGTGTAACGATACATCGATGTAGATCGATAGATCGATACATCGATTGATTGGCGAACGATCCAACTGCATCGATGCAACGGCCAAACATCGATGCATATCGCAGTATTACACCATTTTATTATTATATATCTCCTTTCGCGGGTGTTTGTGAAACTATTTCTGCGCAAAGCGCCAAGCCGCTCGTATCCATTCACCGGTTAAACGAGGCAACAGCGAGCACGTGTGTGAGCGCGAGGATGTCTAGTTTCGGTTTGTGTTGCCAGATTGGGCATATGTCCCGTTTTTCCAGCCTAACGTGATTAAAAGTAGCCAAATCGGGCTGAAAAATGTGCCCAATCTGGCAACACGGACGGCTTATCTTAACAGCCAAGATGATTCCGAGGGATGTTTTGTTTTTAGAAGAAAACTATCCACACAGATAGGTTGGGAATGGTCTACGTTCAAAATGAAAGATCATTACAGGCTCTTTAATTTAAGCCATAAAAAACCTTTGGCACTTAAATGCAATTATGTGGCACTTTATTATTTGTATTAAAAAAAAAAATAATTGTTTTAAATATCCGGAAGAGCAAAGAAATAAAATGATGAAATTATAATTAAGTTGATGTGTGTTGATGTGATTGTAAGAGGTTGTGTTAAATGGGCATATGATATCGTCTCATATCGATCGCATGCCCCTGAATCGAAATCGTATCGCGGCAGACTTTTGATATCGGCAAATATCGTATCGTCGTCCAATGAATCGATATAATATCGTATCGTGATGAAACCAGAGATTTACACGTGTGAGAATGCTTGTGGTTTGGTCTGCTGGACGTGCCGGACTAGTCCTGGCCTGTGATTGTGTATTTGCTGGCTGCAGCGGTCCTCTCTTGTCCTGGCTGCCATCTTGGTTCCAACGCTTGCAATAAGAACCAAGGTGGAGGCGAGGCATTGCTCTGTGTGGGCCGCTTGACTGTAACGACGGGCCAGTTGGTGGTGGGTTGCCAGGCTTAATTAGCTTTATTAACTTGTTTATTAGCGTGGTAAGTGTGATGTTGGAGTGGAAGTACAGAACGATATTGGATTTACATGATGTTTGCACCGAATTTAAATGTTGTTGTATTACATAACTTGCCTCCATTAATTAATCATGAATTAATATAAGTGAATGTAGTAATGAGCATAAACAAACAATTAACGAGCATGAAATCTTAAAGGGAAAGCTCAATCTCGTCTCCCTTCAACATAATTTCCTAGTTTCGGTCATGCCAATGACTCATATGGCACCACACTTTGTCGAAAAATTTGTGTAAACTGGTACCGCGATGCATTGGTCACATGATTAACCACATTTACGACATGAAAGCCTGAAATGGAGTCCAAATGAATCATACAAATGAGCCAAACGTTTGCAATACAGGACATCTGGAGGAACCTAGAAGCATTCTCGCAGAAACCAGGGACTAAATTATTATTTTTATATTCACTTTATTTGTTTTTTGTTCACTTAGACATGTAGTAAATCCCATAGCTTCTTATTACATGTATAGTGGTGAACTATACTCCTAGAAGTACAATTATCGCTATCTGTAGCAAGTATTGATCATCCCTCTGGATAGCATTCGGAGCTTCAAGTCAATGTTTAGTTGCAGGACCTTAATAAAGGTTCCTTTTCATCACATCCCGTTTTGCAGTTTTAATTGATTCGTCAAACTTCCTCAGCGATTATCTACTTATCAAACAAGTCTTCAAAACACAGATTTTTTTCAAGAATGAATACAGTTATCATAATCCGCCACATTCACAAACTGCTATGCGCTCCATTATTTTACAGTTGAATTACAGATCAAACTTGATGAAAGCATGTATTCACTGGCTATATGAGGTTGGGGGTTGAATCCATCTGTCCTTTTTTCACTGCCACAACTATTATTGGAAAAGGCAGCATATGCACGTTATAATGGATAGTGGATGCAATTTTGTTGGTCCGATATTTCTCCCTATTTTGTGTTTAATCGTTATGTGCCCGTATGCCTGACCTTCACGGGTCTTAAGACCGCCGTGGAAACGGCAGTCAACAGAGGGCTGGAGGAATCCTTGATCCCTGGAGAGGTTGTTCCTGGGACTCAAAGCTCTGGGTCATTTTGGTGGAAACGTGGCTTTTGTCTGCATTGTCACTGGAGCCGTCATGGGTCGAAATGCATTAACCCCTACCTGCTCATAATAGCGTGCTTCAAAAAGAACTGAGTCACTGTGGATAAGTGTCTGCTAAATGACTAAATATAGTAGACGGAGCACAACAAAGAATTGCAAATTGGCATCTACCACGCGTCAGCCAGGTTGTCTGGGGCAGCGCTGAAACGTCTGCTGGGTTTTTGAGGTGGAGTGTAGCTAGCTGCTATGGAAACGTGGCAGAAGTGCATGTTGAGCAGGAAGGCGAAAAAGAGATCCAGACACAAGCGGCCACTGGAGCTGTGTGTTGTGATAACACAAGGTGTGTGTGTGTGTGTCCCTCCATGCGCAGCGGTGGGAGCCGGTGCCCGTCAGCGGGCCGGCTGTCCCCGTGTCCTCGCCGGTGACAAATGGGGTCAAACACGGCGGTAATCAGATTAGCGGGCCTAAGTGACACGCTGCAAATGTCCCACCTTGTGATCCCCTTTATTTATTTTATTCCAGCCATGAGCTAATGAGATTAGTGCCCTCCATCCCCCCTCCTCCGTCAGAGCTGTGGCCCAAAGGTGCATTAGTCCTTCCAGTAGCGGCAGTTCTCTTTCCGCTCTGCCTATAGGTTGTGTGTATCTCTGTACTCACAAGTGCGCGTGTGTGCACATTCACGCGTGTAGGTTTGTGCGCTCATGCCTGTGTGTGTGTGTGTGTGTGTGGAATCAGCCTCCACCAACCGGCTAATCCCCCCCCCCCCCCCCGGTTTCCCCATCACAGGAAACCCAGGATCAACTCTCAGCTGGTGGCCCAGCAGGTGGCGCAGCAGTACCCCATGCCCCCGCCGGCCAAGAAGGAGCGACGGGAGCGCAGCGACCGCTCGGACAAGGACCGCCCCGACGGGGACGGGGAGCGGGCCGACGGCGAGGGCCCCGGCGAGGGCCCCGGCGACATGGAGGGCCAGCACCCGGGAGCGGAGGGCCGACCCTACGGCGAGGGCCGCCCGGAGGCTGAGCGCCCGGAGCGGGTAGTCCCCAGGCCCGAGGCCGAGACCCCCGAGAAGGACACGGACAAGGAGAAGGAGACGGGCAAAGACAAGGAGAAGGAGACGGGCAAAGACAAGGACAAGGAGACGGGCAAAGACAAGGACAAGGAGAAGGAGAAGGGCAAGGAGAAGGGAGACAAGGACAAGGAGAGTCCGCCCGCCATCAAGGACAAGCCGGACCGGGAGAAGGACATCAGCCTGGCCGTCACCAAGAAGCCCGGCAGCAAAAAGAACAGGTCAGTGTCAAGCCCCCCACCCTCCCCCCCCTGTTTAATGTGCTGGGGGCATAGGGGAAAATCGAGTCATGTGAAAAAATTGTATTTTTACTATGATGTATTTGCCAATATTCATTTTGCATCTGCTATTTTCTGTTCTGTTCGACCACATTCTTCAAAAAAATGGTTCCCATCCCCCCACTTTGGTTACCGAACAATGCTGGTCCCTACTCCAGCCCATTCAGATGTTTATTCCACGTGAAGCGTGTGACTCATGTAGGGCCCGACCGATATTGATTTTTGAGTGCCGATGCCGATTATTTTCAGAGAAAAATTACGATTACGATTTAATCGGTCGATTTAAAAAAACAAACAAACATATAAAACGTAGTTTTTGATACCTTAAATATACTTTAAACACTTTTGACGAATATGTGAATTGAATGCAGAACATTTGAGTGTTTTAGAATACATTTACAGTCAAAAATGAGTGTAATGTAAAATGTAAAATAAATAAATAACTCCCAATGTGCTGCGCTCGTGAGCAGTGACTAACACGTGCGTGCTGAGCAGTATGGTCTCACCGTTAGAGTCTACAGTATAACAAATTAACATGGCCTGGGACCTAAAGAAAAACAGGCACAACATGCTCAAACAACGCGTCTTGTGTACATTGGTGAGGTGAGCGCGCAGCTGCCTGAGCGAGCGTGCTTTCATGTTGTACGGTAAAATTCAATCTCCTCTTTTTTACTCCAGCTAAAGTTGTTAGTTAGCAAGGCGAGTAGGAGCGCAATCTGCAGGATACTAATCGCAATAACATTTATAAAAAAAAAAACGTTAAAAAAAAAACTGTAATCGGCGTCTTTTTGGCCGATGCCGATTATTTTCAAAAAGGCTATAATCGGCCGATTAAATCGGCAGGCCGATAAATCGGTCGGGCCCTAGACTCATGTGCACTTCTCTGTAAGCCCAACGCTTGAGTTATAGCCTGCGTGACGTGTGACCTCAACAACCGCTTGACTCGAGTCCACATACAGGATGTGTTTTTCAGACTTGAAAAGTGTAGTGTAGATTTGAATGACGACAGACGACGATCGACTCCGGCTGGCCGCCTAAGTGTAATGTCACTAAATGCCACTCTTCAGTCTAACACGAGATCCGACACGTGGAGTCTTTGGCATACGTCATGCCTGGGTCGCATTGCTTCCATCTCAGCAAGACTAGTATTGGTGTCATAATACTGGTATTTGGTCTGGTGTTTGACTCTTCCTTGTTTATTTAAAAGCAGAAATTTAACGTGGTGAGTGTCTTGTTTAGGGACCAACCTCAGTGGATTGTACACGGCTACAGACTCTTCCATAAGGGGTTGAGATATGCCTATGGAACATCCAAAGAAGTCCAAAGCCAATAGAACATGAACATTTCGGTTCATAATTATTAATATTTTGGAGCACACCCCAAAAAATATTTTAGTCTTTAGTGCGAATGTATTGGGTCGTATGATTTTCTTCTTCTCTTCTTTTTTTGCTGGCTTTGCACATGACTCAAGTGTGCTTTGGACGTAAACATGTAAAACATTACTCATCTTTCCTGACACGCCCATGTGCTTCAGGCACATGGGCGTGTGCTTTGGGCTGAACCAAAACATGTCACATTTCAGAACTCACTGAAGTTCGAGAAACGGGTCCTTAACAAAATGTCAGCCTGCCTCCTGATTGTGAAAGCAGCTCTATCCGACTCGGTTGTGAACTACTGTTTTAACTTTCATATCAACTTTATTTTCTTTCTTTTTTTATTCATCCTGCAGACCCAAGACAGACCACCAGAGCCCACCCAGCGACAAACACAGCATACAGTCTGGGAAGTCTGCAACCAAGACCAACAAGACCAAGACAAGCTCCCACATCTCCAGGTACGGCCATGCAGTTAAATCCCTTGCAGATCAAAGAGACCATGCCTGGCTTTAAAAGCACGATCCACCTCACCTTTTTTCGTCTTGGATAAATAAAAAGTCCTGCGCCGGCAGAGCGGCCAGCAGCCGCGGCTGGTGCTAAACCCTTTGGTGATGATTCACTCGTGGTCCTTTACACTCCACACACACCTACGCTCACTTTGAAGCCTCAATCTCTGACTGGTGGTGTGTCACCGGCTGAGAGGAGCCGTTAGGCCCTGCCTCCCCTGCAGAGAGTCTTCCTGCTCGCAAGACGCCCATAACTAGAGAACACCTTAAGGCATGTATATACCGGGACCCCGTAGTGTCATTTCACCATTGGTCGGACAGGTAAACCTATTATTCACTTTCTCTGGTCGTTTAAGTTTGGTCATGGAACACTTATTTTGAAGCTGTTCAAATTTAGATTGTATACTTTTGAATGTCCTCAGCCACAGTTGTAAGTCACTTTGTATTTATTTATTTATTTATTTATTTATTGCTCCACCTAATCGCCCTCCGACTTGCGACCCTATTAAAGGTCCCATGGCCTGCTACTTTATGGGTGCTTTTATACAGGCGTTAGTGGGCCCCTAATACAGTACTTGAAGACGTTCAAGAAATTCAGCCTTGTTGCAGAATTACAGCCACTACGAGCCAGTCCCACAATGAGCTCTCAACAAACGTGCCGTTTTTAGAACGTGCCCGCATCTAAAACCTGCCGTTTTTAGATGCGGGTCAAGGTGGAGGGTGGGGGTGTGGCCCTGAGCAGCTTGCGGTCAGGGTACCATGAGCTCTGTTTACAATGGATGTATCGCAATGGCGAAGCGCACCCAGCCTTTAGCCATGTTCTGTAAATATCTAGAACACTCCGGGTGCTCCAGCGGGAGTCCTGGAGCTCTATATCGAAATAATATAATATTATGCATAGATATTTACATCATATCATATATATTACCACGGCCAAAAGCTGTGTGCGCCTCCAGATGACTGCATCGGGTTGTCCGACGTCTCGGGTTCATCCACTTCAACATCAACTTACGGTGGTGGTCCCTCGGCAGCGGGGCTCCGGCGGGAGACAATCGTGGGCAACGATCCCTTAACTCCTCCATGTCGCAGTTGATGTCCTTCAGGGAGTCAAAGCCAAAGTTCCTTTCCCCCAATTCCTTCTCAACCGTGGCTGAGATAACCCCCACTACGAGTCTCGTTGTGGAAATACCAGAGACGTCAGAGAACCCGACGTGTTATGTGCCGTAACACCAACAGCAGAACAGTTATCCAAATAACAAAGCAGTGTACAACACTTTCATTACAGTGTGTGTACTCACTCACTCACTCACTCACTCACTCACTCACTCACTCACTCACTCACTCACTCACTCACTCACGTGGCACTTGCACGGTCGTAGCTCATTGGCGGGCCGAATTCTCTTGCAGAGAAAGGGGAGGTAACTTGGCCCCTTATGACGACATATAGGGCCGAGAGCGTCTGAGCTTTCATTTTTCCAAGGTGGAGCAGGATACATAGTGCTCATTTTACACCTAGTGTCATTTCTAACCACAGTGGGACCATAAGCAGGCTGGGGGAACGCGTAGTAATGTTAGAAAACCTCATAAAGCTTCAGCTTCAGCTGTGTAATAAACCAATATAATATACCCAGAATGCGTGACGGTGTTCCTCCATCTCCACCCGCCCCAGGCCCAAGCTGAAGAACGTGGACCGGAGCACCGCCCAGCAGCTGGCCATCACCGTGGGCAACGTGACGGTCATCATCACAGACTTTAAGGAGAAGACGCGCTCGTCCTCCACGTCCTCGTCCACCGTCACGTCGTCCAGCGCCGCCTCCGAACACCTGCACCAGAGCTCCGGCTCCGAATGCATGGACAAGGGCTCGTCCCGCGCCTCCACCCCCAAGGGGGACCTCTCCGTGGGGCACGACGAGTCATTCTAAAGGTGGGGGGGGACGCTCCACCTTTAGAACGGACAGAGGGCGGCACCGGAGGGGTGGTCCCGACTCCCCGACGTCCTCTATCCACTTTGACCGTCGACTACCCCTCCCCTCTCCTCCACCTCCCACACCTCCCCTCCACTTTGGATCCCTAGAGCCCCCCCCCCCCCCCCCCCCCCCTGGGGTGGACTGACGGGAACCCGCCGGATGGAGATGTTACCATGGCGACAATGGAGAAGCCATCAGCCTGCTCTGAAGTGAGCGAGTGGATTTCAACCCTCCCACCCCCCCCGTGAGCCGAGTCGTCCCAGGGCGAGCCCCTCCCTCCCCCCCCCCCCGTGGTAGCATCCAGACGCTTGTATGTATTATTTTTTATCCGTACGTGGATGTGAGGCCAATTCGACTCTTTTTCGTCTTTATTTCATTTTGTAAAGAAGAATTCTCCACTGTGCACAATAACCATCATTAATAACTTTTAATATCATGATATCCCTTATTTATTACCTGTTGCACCTGTATACTATTTTATTTTCTATTTAGGTTTTTGTCGTTGAAGCTTTGCTGTGTAGTTCTGCCAATCGATAGCTCCCCCCTCCCCCTCAGTGTTTTCTTTTTTTCTTTTTGTTTAAAGATGTACAATCCTCGATAATCTGTCACATACGCACACACACACACACGCACTCGGACAGACACACTCACACACCCCACTGGTGCTAGATACACTGTGAAGCGTTTTTTCTTTATCTCCAGACCTGGGCTCAGGGTCCGACCACGCAGGACCCCCTTCTACTCTCTCCATACCTCTCCCTCGACCACGGCTGACCTTTGACCCTGGCTGTTACCTCCGGGCAGGCACACGCAGGGATATTTATAGTTCAACCTTGAGTCAGATGGCTCAACACCAGTTCAACGACCCCGTTTAAAGATTTTAGTTTTGAGCTACTTAATCTGGGGTTCTTTCGCTAAGGGAGTACTCCTCTCCTCCTCTTCCTCTTCCTCTTCCTCGCCCTTTTCCCTCCTCCCACACCTAGCGTGGGCTAGTATGTACGTGGGGGTTAACACTACAGGCTGTTGACGGGCTCTGCATTCCATGGATACTCAGAGTGAGCTGTGAAGGCCCGGCCTTGGCCTTTCTGAAAGCCCGGCTCCCTCCTGGTGGTGCGAGTGTGTAAGGGGAAGGCGGATGCGGGCCGGTCCCCGCTGGTACAGCCCTGCTCTAGACCTGCGATGAGCCTCTTGTTCTCGAGGTGTTGTAGGGTTGCAGCTGTAACGCACATCCATGGCTGCAGTGGTCAGCATAGAGCCGCCCCCCACTCTGACACCTGCGAGTAGGCCTGCTTTTTAACTTTCTTCTCAAGAGCAAAGAACTGATAGCCAATGAGGTTTTGTTAATTTGCTTATCATCCTTATTGATTTTTATTTAAGACTCCATTATGTGATTTGAAGGCCATACGTTCGACTCCATAGACGCGCGGCGCTCTTTGAATCGATCGAAGCGAGACGTATTGATTAAGGGTTTTATGATCTCCTTCTCGATGCTAGACCAACATTTCCTTTTAAACTGTATGAAATTGTAAAAAGAATAAATGTGTATATGATATCTTAGTTTTATTTATTGAAGGACCAAAGGAATTTCACGATGAACTAATGCATAGACGGATGAATCAGTAAACAGTTTGAGATGCAATTATCAGATGTGTGCAACGGATACGCAGTTTAAAATAAAGTTTAATATAATCCACGCAAACTGTGTTCTTATTGTTCACTCCCCCCTCTGCGTCAGAGCTAGCCAGCGAGTGGACAAGCACTACCAGAACACAGCCCATCCCCCTCCCGCTCTCTCTTTCTCTTTTGCTCTCCCTCATCTCACCCTCGAACCCATTGCCACAGCCAGCATAAGACCCTAAAACCATGACGCCCCCTCTCCCTCTTAAAGTGGCCCAGCTGCCCTTTCAGACAAACTGCTGGTAGGGTTAAAGCAGACACCGGCTCCCCCAGAGTCGCCCCTTTCGCTCCCTCATGCCCCTCTCTGGTGCTTGACATTGTGCATGTGAGCGGAACAAGTAGTGGCGGTGGTGATCATAAGCGTGTCTGTGTAAGCAATGGTTTTTACGTGCTATGTTGTTAATTGATTTACGTTCTATTTACCTATGGTCAATATGTAATTATGTATGTTTTGTTGCATACTAGGATACAGCAGGCTTTCTGAGCCATGAGTTCAGTGGAAACCTTGTACACACTGGGACACACGGGCTCAGAATGTGAGGGAATATATTTGTCCAATTTGTTTTGCGTTACCCTGCTTTGTATTGCAATCCTATTTAAAATGGGCCAGAGAAGCCATCTTTTCACCTGCCTTATCTGCAACCGCGTTCACCTGACTGTCCGAGAAGGGTTTGTTTTGTTAAATTATTGACAAATGGCCATTTGCGGAGTATATACGAAAACTGCAAATGTTGTAAATAGAATTTAAAATGGTCGAAAAGGTCCAACACTATGAAAAACGGCGACGAAGCTAAACAGTCTTGTTTGTTTCCCCCTCCCCGATAACCCTCCCTTTTTCCTTCCGCGCAAGCAGTTCTGTTCTTGTGTGCGACCAGTAACCTTAATTTACTGTGTAAAGATGGTTACATTTTTTAGCTTTCTTTGTCAGAGACCCAAATATACGATGCTCGTTTACTGACTGTATAACCTTGACCGTGAATTTCCAATTAAGTGTACTATATGGACTCTTCTCACTTTCCTCCTATAACAATGTCTTGTACAATGCTTTAAACAGTTATTGCTTGGTAAAAAAAAAATATGAATTAAAAATGTACATTGAGGGACAGTATAATAATCCATTCTTTGTTTAATCCTGTTTTGGTTCCTGTTTTGTTCTGTTTTCGCTGTAACTTTCTAGATGATAATGTGTCATTGTTTCCCCTTGTTGACATGGTCACATTATGTTTGGGAACATGTGGGAATGTATGAATCCTTTTCAGCTCATCACTGCTCCTGGTCAGGCTTATGATGTTGAATTACTACACGTTTCCTTTTGGCATGTGCACGAAGTTGCGCTTCTAGGCTAATCTTTATCATTTCCCCCCCAACCCCTGCCCCCATTTCCGCTTCAAATAGAAATGTCTATTTATGAATTTTGCTTGTAGTTTTTCACAAATAAAATTGTTAAAGTTATCTACTTTTGGAAGTCCTCTGTCCTTTCTTCGTCACGTTATGTAGCTGAACACTAGTTTGAGACGAGGGGGTCCTAGCTTAACTCCTAAGTCTTGCCATTGCCAGGGTTCAGTGTTGTGGGGACCATCAATACTAAGAATGTGTGTTGTATCGTAAGACAATTTGGACTTATGTCTCCCACTGCATGGCATATATATATATATGTATATATATCTTGATTCAATTGCAAAGGGTACAATACCATTATTTTTTATTTTATTTTTTTATTTTTTTATTTAAAGGGGTAGTTCGGAATTTTGGACATAGGGACTGATTCCCAAGTGAGCATTGGTATTCTATATCACTGGAGACAGTTTTCAACACATTTCATTCAGTCCTTCTAGTTGCAGAGTTCGCTCGTGCTAGGCTAGCGCACGGCAACGGGCAATGCTAGCCTGCTATTAAAAACAGTCTTACCCACTCCACAGTACACCCGAGGTAAATCAATTATAACGCCAGACTATAGATTTAAATGTCTGTGATAGAATGTTAGAAATAAAACTAACCTTGCATCGCATGAATCATCGAGGGACTACTTTCTCAGCAGAAGCGGAATTTTACTATGCGCTGGTTAGGTTTGTAACCGAATCACAACAGAAGAACGTAAACAGAGAAGCGTGGGACAGAAGCGCAATTGAACGACTAGGCAACATGATGGTTCAGTGTGCTTTTAGAAATTGTAGAAATAAACGGTACAGATGGGCACCACAAAGTTTCCACCAATTTCCAGTGCCAGATCCAGAAAGGACTCAACTGTGGCTTGTTGCTGCTGGCTTGGACATCAAAACACCGGCTCGTACATGTACGATTCGTTGGATACAACAAATTCCTCATAATCGTCTTCAAAAGCAGATGCATCGCTAACTCCTCCAAACGTGGGCATATCTTGTTAATTGAATACGCTTATAGAATTCCTTCGTTCACTGTAGGCTACTCTGCGTTTGTAGCAATGACAGCGGCAGGTAACCTAGGTATCAGTCCGCCGCTGCCGTAGCCTACGTACAGGAATATAAACACTGCTGCTGAGACCCCGCAATTCCCTCAAAATGCAATGCAATGCAAGGTTGGTTTTATTTCTAACATTATTCTATAAACAGACATTTAGATTTATAGTCTGTCGTTATAATTGATTTACCTCGGGTGTACTGTGGAGTGGGTAAGACTGTTTTTAATAGCAGGCTAGCATTGCCCGTTGACGTGCGCTAGCCTAGCACGAGCGAACTCTGCAACTAGAAGGACTGTATGAAATGTGTTAAACTGTCTCCAGTGATATAGAATACCAATGCTCACTTGGGAATCAGGCCCTATGTCCAAAATTCCGAACTACCCCTTTAACCTTTATTTTTCCAGATAAAACATTAAGAACAGTTTCTTATTTACAATATTGATCTGGTCCAAGAGGCCCCACCAGGAATAAAAGGTACAAATAACAAAAACACAAGCATGACTAATTTAGACAAATATAAAACGGATATACAAATACATAACCTATGTACAGAAAGAAAATAGAAAACACCAATGCACTAATTTGGTATTGTATTCAGAACATGGTAAGTCGTTACCGATATTTAACCTCAGGTTTGATGATAGTACCTACTAACGGCGCTTTCTGATTGACTGAAATGTTGATGGCATCCCCATATTGACCTCTGACCCTATCGTAAAGGGCACGAACTGACCAGCGCTGTAGCCGTAAAACGTTATCAACTGTGGTTGTGACGAGATGTCTCGTGTCTCGTGTCTTCTGCAGCCTGGGATGAATGCTTATGTTTACCGTGAGCTAAACATTACACAAAGACGTGATTATTCTCTCTTCCCTCCAGACATAAATACCATGGCATATTTGTACACTACACCGATAAATGTGTCTACACACATGTGTACGGAATTACATTCCAGTCCCCAGTGGTGTAGCTCTGTATGAACCTGGTGAAAATATCCTCTTCCCCAACTGCTATTATCTGACTGACCTTCAGTGACAACACGCGGCACCCTACTGAGCCAATCACAGGATGGTAGTAACAACACTAGACACAGTGTTGATGAAGCTGTGGTTTGACAGCAGTTTGTTTGCTGACTCGTGTGGTCTGTGTGTGTATCTGTCTGTATTGAGTATGTGTTAAAGATGTCTCAAAAACCGCTCAAGCCACCACAGAGAACAGCAGGGGGCAGGAACGCCTATTGAATGTGAGTGAAGGAGGTGTCAACAGATGAGAGCACCAGAGGATTTCTAGTATTCCACTGTAGTCATTTTGCCCATCTGCAAAGGGAGACGCAGCTCAGATAAAGCACACGCAGCCCTAGATAAACACCCAGCATCTTATAGATAAAGACCACACAAGCAATTGAAAGATATCTGCGCCCCATCTGCGTGCTGTGATGAAATGGAGAAATAAAGCTCTGTGATACACGGTTTATTAGGCAGACAGTGTGGAGTTGTGGTACAACCCTGGTGAGCAGACTTCGCTTGTTCGCTTCGGGATTCCTTAAGAGGACTGCCGGTCTTTGTTTTTTTCAGCGGCTGAATTAAAATACTTGGTGTTGAAACAGTTGGCAATCGCAACAAGCCTCCCTTTGTTTTCAACGGGCCATATTGTGCAAGATATTGTTCTCATGTGCAGCTTGCTCAGATGATCCAAAATGAGCAACAATTAGTGTCACTCCTTCGTTCAATCTCATGCGCTAAAGAATCCATAGCTGTTGTGTGGATGACGTGTGTGTTGAGAAGGTGTCCTGGCCTTTGATGTTTGTGTGTTTTGCTTGTGTATGTGTTTGTAAGATTTGCAGACAATTGGTTTTGACATAAATATTGTGTTCATTTCGACAACGCATTCATTCTGGATAATTGGTTGCAGATTTAGATGTATTGAATTGGTTGTACATTGTTTGTTCTACGATTTTCTTGCGTAACTTAAACTCTAAATTATGTTTGTCACTCGTATGATAACACTGTGATGATCTTTATCCCTCTCCGATCCCTAGGTTTACGTTGTTAATCACATATATTTGTTGATCTGCCATGCTGCCATTTGGTTTCACCCATTGCGCTACGTCAGTTGGTTACCCTTGATAATGAGGGTGTAAGTAACCCATAGGTTCCCTATAAAGTGCACTATTTTAAAAAATTTTAGTGTTGTCCAAATGTGCGGGTCCAAATCTGGTTCCCTATATCGTGTAGGCCTACTACCTAGTCGTTCCCTTAAAAGTGCACTCCATAGTGTTGATATGGAATGGGAGTGAACAAATCCAAACTCATTTAATTTTCCTCATGGATGACTCAACTTGAAAGCTTATACGTTTTAGGCAAAACATGACTGACCATTAAACAAAATTTGGTTTCAAAGTTAACACACACACACACACACACACACACACACACACACACACACACACACTAACACAAATAAACACATAGACCCACACAGTAATCACTAACCCTCGCACACACATTCACACACACACAAACACCCTTGCACACACACACACTCACACACAGACAACCACACACCCACAAACATCACACAACACACCAGAGGACATGTCGCTCCGTAGGGGCATATCAAGGTGCGATTGAGTGCGAGCTGTTGGTGTTCTAAGGAAGCACCAGGTCAGGTCCCAGTAGCACACCCCTCCTCTCCACCCATCAGCCCTTATTCACACTACAAATCATTTAGAAGGTTGGACAGGCTGGCTCGGCTCCAGAACGCCTGCTTCTCCTTTTGGGACGCGTCCAAACGAGACCTGGGGAGCCGAGCCGAGCTCAGAGGCGAGCCATCCGAGGAGCTGGCGATTGAGCTGTGTATGTGTGTGTCTGTTTGATGGTTCTATCACAAAACGCTTTTTGTAGTGTGTTTATTTTCTGTGAGTTGAGGAAGGTTGATTTTTTTTGTTTGAATTTCGGTCAATGACTCTCAAAGTAACTCACATCATAACATAAAGCACGACAGATAAG
>NC_082394.1:18089940-18094940 GCF_031168955.1 Gadus macrocephalus | reverse complement strand
CGGAGAGTGCGTTTGACTTCCTTTCCCCGCTATAACCCCATGAGAAACTCAATAGATCTTCACGATTAATTACAGTATCAGCCTCTTAGTACAGTCGTCCCTACAAGAAACGATATACAAATGAACCTGGTGCCTCAGCACTGTGGCCTGCTCACTGTTGTTCCTTGATTTAGCGTTTGAGCGGTCCCCACAGCTGTGGCAAACAAAGACAATCACTAATGTCACATGATTCTGTAATCCGTCATTGTGGACGGTGAGAGTCAGAAGAGCCATAAATATGTAGCAACGTGGAGGTTCAGCTGGTGCCACAGACCACAACAGCTGCACTGTTACGTCTCCATTCCCCTCCACATCATTCTAATTATGGAGATATGTTAATTGGGCATCTGTTGCCTGGAGTCGGACTTTGACTCTCGCTCCATCTCCGTTTCTCTCTCTCTCTCTCTCTCTCTCTCTCTCTCTCTCTCTCTCTCTCTCTCTCTCTCTCTCTCTCTCTCACTCCATCTCTGTCTCTCTCTCCATCTCCGTCTCTTTCTCTTTCTATCTATCCATCTTTCTGTCTCTTTATCTCTCCCTCTTTCTCTCGCTCTCTCTCGCTCTCTTACAGTCTCTCTGGCACTATCTGTCTCTCTCTTTCTCTCGGTCTATCTACAATACGACCGCTGGACAACTTCTGGGACTATTTTCAAGATTAGTATTATTTTTATATTTGGGTTAGACGTTTTTCATACTTTCAAAGAACTAGAAACGTACAAACCTTAGTGTTTGTACGACTGTGTGTCTCTCTCTGTTTAACTCTCACTCTTTCTGTCTCTCTCTCCATCTTGTCCGCTCCCTCGCTCTAGCTGGCTCTGCTGCCCCTGGGGACAGTGGACTGCTGGGGAACCCAGTTATGGTCCCAGCCATGAACCGCTGCTATTTAAAGGCGCTGGTGTAGGGATGCCCTACATATAGCCGCAATGGTATATACACACACACACCAATGTGCAGCGGGTTAACCCTGTTTTGTATCGGTTAAATTTGTACAAAACACAAAAGAACGCACTCACTCTGGCACTCACTCTCACACATGGATTTACGCAGGCTCACTCCCAAATACACACATGTGCACACACCCACACACACACACACACACACGCCCTGCTGCACGGTGCAGGTGCATTGAGGGAAAAAGATAATTGAGTAGGATGCTTATCTCCGGTGTGACAATGGACAGTCCTTGAGAACTTGTGTGTTACTATTTTTTTTCCAAGGCCCATCCAACGGGCCTTGGATGCAAAAATTCGAGAACTACATTGCGCTTCAGTACACATTGTATTATTATTATTTTATTGGAGGTTGAGGTCAGGTTCTTGGAAAAGCAGAAGGGTCGCATCCCGAAAATTTTGTCAACCCTGAAGAAGATTTTATAAATCCTAAAAAGAAGATAAAAACTCAAACATTCATTTCATGGCACACAGTAGTACACTATACGCAGTATGTGCATCATCACTGACCAGAGGTGACCAGTCAGAGGCTGGGAGCCACTGGGTTCATCATCACCATTGTGTGCAGTTTACCGTTTTTCAGCCAGCTGCCTAACCTAAGCTAGCTCCTCAATGACATGTACCTAAAACAAACTACAAACCGCCTCAGATTAAAGGGTCTGCTAAACAGCTCAATCGAGGTTATGAATAACAACACAGAAGCGAAGGCTCACTGAAATGATTAAAGAAGCAAAACAACATCCCTTCTGCACTCACCAATGGAAGAAGGGTAGCGCGAGAGCGAGTGTTCAAGGAAGATGAAAATCTGCAGAAGCATCTAATTAGAGGATGAGAAAGCAGCGAGGAGCTTCCAGTGAACCACTGGCTGTTTACACAGCATCTGCTGTGTGTTTCACCACACGGCTCGCAGTGGCTGTGCCCAAAGCCTTGATAAATAATCATTAAAGGTGCACAGGCCCGGGATGTGTCGTCATCTTCTTCACTCTCACTCGATCGCTGCGCCAGCTGTTAAGGGGGCCTGGATTCACCCTCCTTGTCGTCAGTGATTAATAATGAATGGCAGAAAGTTTATTATTCCCTGTCTTGCCTCGCTGTGTGAAGATGTTGCATCATTTTTCCAAAGCACAGTTTTTTTTAGTAATTTTTAATTTGATCTACTCTTTCCGTTTGTTCTTCTTTTTCATACCATGGAGATACCAGCGAGATTAGACCCTCTTTGACGTGCAGCGGGATAAGTCACAGCGTGTGACTAGATCGCTTACAATAGGTGAGACGTGTGTTCTGTAAAGAAGAACATATCTCCCACCAGACAGGCAGGTAGACAGAACAAAAGAGCCTTGAATCAACACAGAAAATCATAAGGGTGCATTGGGAAGTCACTGAACAACGGAGGTGGATGCGAAACCAATTAATGGAAATATATAGTACCCAGCAATACTGACACGGGGAGAGGCAGTCAGCTGCCGGAGCTGCTCAAAGCCAGAGCTCCTCTTTGCTGGATTAGATCAATCAGATTGTACTGAAGCAGTGTTATTCAGACGGATGGTTGCCGGCTGGGAAACGCTTGTTTGAACTGCACTTGAACTGTAACTCAAACGTGTTCAGAATCAGGAGGAGTTTAGCAGAATACTGAGTGACATTTCTACATCAGGGAGAGAGGGTTCAGGTAAGTCGATAATGGTTGTAGATTTGGTATTTTCAGGGGTACCAGGGGCCAGCAAACAGGTAATTGGGCCTATATCGGAGTTTTTGCAACCCAGTCTTCCCCACATTTGGTATACATCTACTACAAGGGAGCATGTAGGTATCGGTGTGTTAAATATTACCCAGTGTCCTTATTTGGATAGAAATATATACATTAGCCGATTACAATGACTTTCAGGTAAAGCCCAACCCCTGAAGTATCATTATTGATGTTCATACACACACCTGTAAGGTCACTCAACAAGCACATGTTGCAGGTACTTCTAGAAACGTATGCGGAATGTATGGATTTAATTAGACATATTTGAAATGAAGACAGTAAGATTCTAATTATTCGAGTATTAAGAATAAAGAGTAACTCAGTTTGTTTCAGTGCTTAGGTGTTCTCTATTTTTTATACACTACACTGCCAAATGGTTTGGCTTTGTTCAGTGAGGTGCGTCTCTCAGCCGTGATCTCAGCCTGTTGGACATTCAACAAAGGGTCTGGTTGGTGCTGTTGCCGATGGTTTTAACCCAAGGACGGCAATGATTGCAAGTTTAATTTGTCCAGTTTCTTTTCATATTGGTTTGAGCTTTCAATTTTACGGCATATATAGTCTAAATGCCTGGAAATATAGCTGGCATATAAATGCCTGGAAATATAGCGGCCCTCAATGTTCCTGGCACAAGGACATGTGTGGCTTACTTTAATGTGATTTGCATATGATTGTGCTGTGGTTTACAATTATTTTTTTCTTTTTGATAAACGTGTCTAATCCATTCACTTATTCCTCAGCTCATCAAATATAGAGAGATGGTTACCAACATCATTCAATATGGATTGTGTTGCCTTTAAGGGTTGTATCTTGATTGGCATTGTGTGCTTTTCAAAATGTAAAGGATTTCTGAGATTGTTGTGACTTCTGGAAACTATCTTTACCTTCATCCACCACCATGTATCTCTCCATCTAACCATCGATCCCTCCATTCAACCATGTATCCTCACATTCATCCATCCATCTACCCATCCACGCTCCCTCCTCTCATCCATCTATCCATCCATCCATCTACCAACCATCTCCTAACCAATCATCTGTCTATCTACCCTCCCTCCTCTCATCCATCCACCCATCTATCCTCCTTGCTCTCATTTATCCATCTACCAACAGTCTCCTAACCATCCATCCATCCATCTAACCTCCCTCCATCCATGCATCCATCCTCTGTCTCTTCAGCCATCCATCCCTCATCCATCGGTGGCCTCGTTTGCCAAGGTGTTGAAAAGCCAACACTGTGTCTGATAGCGGTCTGAATGACCCTATCTTCAGTTTAGTACCTGCTGATAGGTTTAGCATGTGTGTGACTGCCCACTGTGGAGCTCACCTCTCTCTCTTTATCTCACTCTTTCTCGTCAGGTATTTAATACCCAGACAGATGGATGCGAGCTGTACCTGTTGTGGTTTGTCTCATGGGTGGTGGGGTGTGTTTTTAATCACATTTTTCCTTTTGTGTGATAAATAAGCACGGAGGCACAGCTGTTCCAGCACACAGGAAACCATCCCCTGAAATGTGTCTTTGTTCCAGGAGACATTGAGGTCTTCACTCTCTTCTCCTTTTTGTGGAATTCATTCAGGATGAGGATTAAGATTTAACAATTTGAACAAATAATGCATCCAATCTTCAGGGAATTAGGAATAAAAATGTCAACAAAAAATCCATTTCATCTTCTGGGAATCTTATGTTGTCATTCTCGGAGTTCCTTGCGTATACATGCTTAGGTTTACATTGAGAGTCACGCCTTCTCCTGGGCCTTTTGATGTCTCATATCGTGTATGTTTCTATCCGAAGCCGTACACATTTTCCCCCCTTAGCCGTCTGCTGGTTTCCCCTATTTTTAGAGATGCACTCTGGTGGTTTAGTCAATCACAATGCTGGAGTCAATCACTGGTTACATAGGATTTGATGATGTGTGTGTGTGTGTGTGTGTGTGTGTGTGTGTGTGTGTGTGTGTGTGTGTGTGTGTGTGTGTGTGTGTGTGTGTGTGTGTGTGTGTGTGTGTGTGTGTGTGTGTGTGTGTGTGTGTGTGTGTGTGTGCGTGTGTATGTGTGTGGGTGCTTCTGAGAGAGAGACAACCCATGTGCATGTGGGCCCACACCTCAGCCCCTCAAGGTATTCCTTGCGTTCATAATTCCATTTGAATAGGATAGCCTAATTATTGAGCCATATTTATTCAAAACACTTGAACAACACAGCAGCCCTTTGAATATTTTTTTGCTGACAGCGTTTCGAAGGACGTCCACTGATCCGATATCTCGCGTGCAAAGTCGGA
>NC_082394.1:18069940-18087440 GCF_031168955.1 Gadus macrocephalus | reverse complement strand
CACACTGCATAATATATGTGGTGCCCTTGCTCAGGCAGGAAATTGTGTTTCTATAAATGTTGGGAATGTGTGAGGAGTGGGCAGCGCTGAATGATCACCGGGCTCTGAAATCTTCTGCAACAAGAGAAGACGTGCTTCCTTTCCCCAATGGCATTTCTCTCCTTTTCCTTGTGCATTTCTTGATTCTTTTTCGTGTTATCTGTGTGGCGTCAAAGTTTGCGTTTGATGAAACAACTCACAACTTCCTCTTGCACCCACTCTTTGAACGCAAATTACAACTTCAGGTGAATAACTCCTTGCTTTACATTTAAACCAGAACAATATAGTGACCATATATTTTACCAACCAACCTGTTAACTGCATGGTTCATATCCAACCCATATCGGGTTCTTATTGGCTCTTATGAATGGAAGCAAATCCGTTTAACTAGGGAAACAGTGTAAAAAACGAGTGTGTTTGTTTTCTAATCAGTGTGATTTACATTGTTAATGTTAGTGCATATTGGTTTCTGGAACTCCAAGAGGATTTTAAGATCATTTATTTATTCAAAGTGTTAAAATGCACATCCTTCTTTAATTATGCAGTGCATTTGCATGTGTTCCCCTATACATTTCTTACCAAATTCCCCACAGTATTCATCACTGGGCTCATTAATACTGAATGTGATGCCTGAACACCTGTGGGGAGACACGAGTCCAATGCATATTCATAGTGGCTGTTCATGTATTTATGCATACTGCCGCTCCCGATCTCTCCACGGGACATACATGTATACACACATACAGTACAACCCAGTTGTCGAACCAGCGCTATATTGAACAGCGAAACCGCCACGCCGTGTGATTTGCTATTCCTCACGGACAGCTACAATAACGCCAGCCAGAGCTAATTAGAAGATCCCGGATTTAGATTCCCGCTAAGTGAAGGTGAAAGGGAAACCCTCTGAGCTTTGTCCATTGATTGAGCCGTGTGGGGATGCAGCACGTATACACTATTGCAGCACGCTCACAATACGGCAAGGATTGAGCGGTACATGGCTTTAGCCCGTTTATCATACTGTATCGCTGCACTGTGGTGGAACATATCTCTCCCAGTGTACACACTGAAACTCCATGGAGACCCTTCAGGAGAGAAGGGAGAGCACGATAGAGCGACGCAGAATACGGAGCGAAGTAAAAATAAACAGAGTGAAAGTGAGGCGGAGAGATAAATAAAGAGGGAGAGAGGGGGAGAGATAGGGGGTGAGAGTGCAGATATAGAGAGGGGGAAAGAGTGAGAGTGAGAGAGAGAGAGAGAGAGAGAGATAGGGGGTGAGAGTGCAGATATAGAGAGGGGGAAAGAGTGAGAGAGAGAGAGAGAGAGAGAGAGAGAGAGAGAGAGAGAGAGAGAGAGAGAGAGAGAGATTGTTGAAGGGCAGAAAGGAGGAAGTGTGGGGGGAGTCAGGATGGGGGAGGGTGGGGTCTCCCCTTTAATTAGAAGAGCACCTTGTTATTCTGGTCCTCTGCTGCCTTCTTCCCTCAGGCTGTTGTCTTCAGTAAGCAGGCTGGAGACCAGAGAGGTGGGGGGAGTGGGGGAGGATGGGGGTGAGGGAGGAATGTCAAGGGCAGATGAGTGCTGCCGGAGTAGGAGAACACCGATGTGCACGAGTGAATGCATGTTTACCGGCAATTGGCCTCAAATTGGAAATGATGACTTTGATCCGTTTTATTTGAATGCTAAATGTTATATTTAAATTATGTTAGTCCACTCAGACTACGAGTATTAATTCTCAATATTGGGCTTTTTGACCAGCAGGCACAATATTTAATTACTTTTATTAAACATAATTTAATTTCATTGACTGTTTATTTTATTTGTTTGTTCAAACCTCCAACATATACCTGCTTCTTAAAAAATTAACTTGAATCTCTCAAATTAGTCATCTGTGTCACGGTTAGCGGGTGGCAGGCAGGCAGGTAGGACCCAATTGCAGACTGTTCAGGTAAAAGGATAATTTATTAACTCAAAAAGGCAAGGAACACGGGTGACGCGGGTAACACAGGGAACACAGGGAACACAGGGAACACAGGGAACACAGGGAACACAACGGACAGAACTCACCACAAACTAAAATGATCCGACAAGGAACAAAGGAAAGACAAGGGCTTAAATACCAAACACACACAGGGAACGCAACGAGTAACAGCTGAGACATATTAGGGAGGGAGCAGTAATCACACAGGAGGGAAACCTGACATGGGGAGAAACAAGACCGATACCAAAGTAAAACAGGTAACACACCAAAACAAGACAAGGAAACAGACAGATCATGATAGTCTGTAAACGGTGTGTTTACTAGGCGAGAGAGAGAGAGAGAGAGAGAGAGAGAGAGAGAGAGAGACATCCTTAACATTCTCGTTTGCTGTTAATTGGCTGTAAGTCGTACAGCTGGGTCTCGATAGTTCATGTGACTCATTGTCCATTAGCCGTTCATCGACACCGGGTACTCTAGCCAATGAACGGGCATTCTTCTTAGCAAGTAGGCCCTTGCTTAGCAATCGTGGGCAGGGTGAACTCCGTCGTCCCTCCTCCTGTAATATCCTTATAGTTTAAAATAATTCGGGGTATTCCAGGTCAGAGAACGAGCGGTGTTACCGAGGAGACTCCAAGGTGTTTAAGACAGTATCTGGCTAACAAAGAGCTTTTTGAGTGAAAGATGAAACAATAGGATCACACGAAGACATAAAGAAAGCGGCTCCTTGTTGTCTTTGCAGATAAGTAATTAGAAACAAAACACAGTACAGTGTCCAAGAGTGACAATAATGGGAGGACGGATGTCGATGAACTATGTGCTATGCAACAGAGTTGTTTTAATACCCTAATTTCTTAATGTTATGGCCAATAGTTATCGCCAAACAGTTATCGCCTCATGGCCAATAGAATTCTTCCTGACAAACTTAATCGAATCAGCCTAAAAACAACAACAACAGTTCATACTGTCTTTTGATTGATCAATTCAATCAATTTGACCCCAACTTCTGCGAACTTGCAGTGAGAAAAACATATTTTTGGATATTCTGCTCCTCAAGAAAGTGAAATGATCAAAGTGTGTCCATCATCTACATGTGAATCACAGGGACCTTTAACGAATGGAAGTCGTGTGTCTCTCTACCAACGGATTAACGGCGTCTCAGCATTCGGAAGAGAGAGATTGTGTTCTCGAAATTACCATTTCAATCCTGACATCCAGCATGTCACCAGTGATTTACCCACAGCAGACAAGGGCACATTGCTGGACCTCGTCACGGTCAATTATGTAGCCCACAGTCGGCCACCAACGTGAGGTCTCTGGTGTTGTGACCTCCAAGTATGAAAAGGGGTCACGGAGGTGCACCAGAGATTCCGTAGCTAGATGATTGTATTTATTCTCCCAATTATGTTAACAGCACCAAGGACTGAGCCTATTCCAAGTTTGAGTGGTCGCCCCAAACCCGAGAATTACTTATCGTAGGAAAACCGACAATACTCACAAGTTGATCATTTTCTGGCGTAAACGTTATATTCTTGATCGCTACTCTTGAAAAGCAGATTTTTTAATCCCATTGAGTTTTTTCTCTGGTTGAATAAAGGTTATACAAAATGGGACATAGAAACATTTCACACTTGTCCTATACAAACCAACAGGAACTGTTGGTTTGTACAGGACAAGTGTGAAATGTGAAACGCTTTTCTTATCAAGTGTAAAACGGTTTTCTTATCAGGATGTTGATTAATTAAAGACCTATGGCTGTAAAAAAAAAACGACAGCACCTTTAGCCTCAGATTGTGGATACGTATATAGTGTGAATAAGAATTTGTAGGAGTCTTCAGGGTTACTGTGTTGACCTTCAAGTGTTTTGAATGCACAGAATATTTACACATGAATATTCGATGCAAAGGAATATCTATTGTACGATTCAACATGATGTTCTTCAGGAAACATAACAATATAGAATGAATATTATATTTGCCCATGGGTGTAACCATATTAACATGTTAATAACTTAGCTATTAGAGTTATCATTTTTTACCACGTTATGATATAAATCTCGCTTTTTGCTGTTACTTGTGTGGAAAAAGCGTGATGAATCACCAGTGAACTTGGCATTCTGGAATGATGGGTTGGCAGCTGTCCTTCATGGCAGTACATCCTGTCCGTGGCTGCTTCGTGGGCGCCAAGGACACATATCATTCAGCAAATACCAAATACAAATAGGCTGGAGTAAAGACGCCTCCAGTTGGAAGCTGACAGAATACTACAAATAAAGACAAAAACAAAAACACATATCTGATTAAAGCAAGAAAGGGTATCCCTATGATGAATGCATCACTTTGGAGAACAAGTGGAGAGATGGAAGGATAGATGGATGTGCGTATTCTAGTTTTCTTCCTATTTCTTTGCTTGCCACGTACGTCTCCTGATTTCATCAAACTGGTCCTTCCAAAACCTTTAAAAACAGCCGAATGATGAATGAAATAAACGTTCTCTATTTATTAATTAGTGTTTGAACATTACATTTGTTTTTCACTGGTTGTTTCATTTTCCACAGTGACAACACATAAGCAGCTGGGTATTCACCTCCGTGAATAAACACTGAAATACTGCCTGAATACGGCCCAGAGTTCAGCACATCTCACACATGTGCTCTATATAGCCTCTCACTCTAATCCGAGTGTCTCATTAGCATATCGAAAAGCCACCGCTCGCCACTGCTTTGTCTTCCTCTTCTGTCTTCCTTGTGCTCACAGGAACTGCTCCTGCTGCTGACACGCAGGTCAGGAAGGTATGACAGTGGCCTGTCAGATTTAACAGACAGCCACTCTGATCCCCTCCGCCTTCCTCGGCCACCTCAGGCTCAGTGTTTGGGTGGCACAGAGATGGGTGGGGCTGGACTTCCCCGTCTCACTGTGTTTGTATTACACATATTATTCAATAAACTCATTTAAATAGGCAGAACAGGACTGCTGGGAGGACGTCATTGAGAGCGGGAAGCCCCCAGACAAGACTGTAATCCACTGATGTGAGTCCTGTTTGGTAAATTGATGCTAAGCTAGGAGTGTTGAGGGGGGTCTTTTTTATTTCACTGCAGGCTAACATCTCGTAATGATAGATCCGTTGGCAGCAGGTTATATCCATGTGAGAACAGGGTTTTAAAGCTGAACACAGTTGGATTTAGTTTAAAACAGCATTCAAACGAGGAAGTGTTAGCCACCTAAGGTTTATGAGATGCTATAAAACAAACAGGGCCAACCCAATAGGCATTATCTGACAGAATTACTGTAACGGCTGAATATAGAGCTGGAGCCTCTGGGAATGGTGGAAGCAAGTTGAGTGGATGTGATAATCTGTTGAAAGGCGGTTTGTTGACGGCTTTGATATCGGAAAGGATTTATGGATTTTTTGCCATATATATAACGTCGAATTAACTTTTCCTGCCAATTTACACATGCACGTACATTACACATACACCCCAATGACGCAAAGGTTAAGTGTACACAACATACGCAGGAATACCTTTGGAGAGTTAACATTCATTTTGCCATAGCACTTCCTCCAACCCGCTTGCTCATTAGTATTCATGGTGAATATCATTAGAGCCAATGATGTCCATTCCTTTTTATACGCTTCATTAAACTTTAATAATATCCCCCTGTGAAAAATGGAGGGGAAAAAAAGAAAAACACAGACCCGTTCATTCAGGCTCCCAGGCAATAGTGGAGGAAAGTTGCAGAGAAAGTGCGCTGCATTACAGTTTTATGAGCGCAATGATTTTTAAGTGTGTCACTTGAGGCAATGAAACCAGATCAGATTTTACTGACACACTACAGACAACTTCTAGTGGGGAGTTTGAGGGGTCCACTTGGGGACAATAGGCTTTTTTATAAACCCCTACTTATAAACTGTTCCTTTTGGAGTCCCCTTCACATAGACAGCCAGAGATAAATATGGCATAAAACAAACTTCCATATACTATTAAAATGATTCTTGACACTTCAGAACTTCCAACTGCTTCAGACTTGTTTCAAACTATGACTGTATGTCATTGATTTATATTTATATTCATTTTCTTAGTGTAGCTTATTTAGCGAGGACAATCTAATCTATTAAGAAACTTTTCCAGTTCATTGCAGAATTTTAAGTATAAATGCATACATTTATACTTATATATATATTTATATAGTAGATATATACAGTATTATCATTCAACTATAAAGTTTGATAATTATACTGTGGAATGATAATAACAATGGGTTAGGGTTAACAAAAGAAGGAAAGCACAAAATAAACAGGAAGGACAAAGAAAATATGTTCTGTTCGAATGTTCTGAACAAAGAACACTTTCATATGAAAGACACACACACACACACACACACACACACACACACACACACACACACCACAAACACACACACACACACACACACACACACACACACACACACACACACACACACACACACATACATAAACACACACACACACACAGACATATACACACACACACACACACACACACACACACACACAACCACACACACACACACACACACACACACACACACACACACACACACACACACACACACACACATAAACACACACACACACACACACACACACACACACACACACATACACACCTACACACACACACACACACACACCTACACACACACACACACACACACACACACACACACACACACACACACACACACACACACACGCACACACACACACACACACACACACACACACACACACACACACACACACACACACACACACACACACACACACACACACAACAAACACACTGCTTACCTTGGATTCAGTTTGTGACTTCTCCTGTGTCATATCCCTGCCAACTTTGGACAAGGACACAACAGTTTAAAATGTATAAACCCAACAATATTGGATTGTGGCACACCAAGCAACCTTCTAAAACTGGTATGCATGTTTGAGCCCTACCAGACAATTTTTCATGGTCCCTGATATTTTAATTTGCACTGCAATATGTGTCTGGGAGGAGTGTGTTCTAGAAGACTGCACTGGCCTTGACGCCTTGAAAGGTGGAGCATTGCAGTATTCTCATGCATCTCTATGTGCATAAGCAGTCCATTAGGCTCTTGTCATGACAACAAAACTAATAGCTAGAGCCGTTTAATGTCCAAGCTTCAGAGGAAGCCAGAAGACTTTCGCACAGTCCTGAATGGGAATCAACCCAGAACCTGAAAGATTACAGTTGACCACAAAGGAAATATTTCTGCTGGGATTTCCAAAGAAAAGTCCACGTAGGAGCTCACCTTGGTTTCTCTGTATTCTTTTTTTCTAAAACCGTCTCCCAGATGCAACAGGTGTGGGGGCGTGTTTGCATGTGTGTGCCTGTGTGTCTTGTGTGTGTTTCTTCTGTGTTTGTGTTTGTGTGAGTGTGTGTGTGCGTGTGAGGGATTCATTGACGCATTTGAGTGACAGAGGCTGGGGCTTTTATAAACCTCTGCCAGCCCCCCTTCAACACAAGTTTGGAGGCCACCTCTGTCTCTCTCTCTCTCTTTCTCTCTCCTCCTATCCCTCTCTCTCTGTAACCCTCTCCCGGACTCTCTATCCATCGGTCTCTTCCTCCTCTGCTCTTGCCTTCTCCTTCCTGTGAGAGCGTTTACCACACATGTTCCAGCGGACGGGTCCTGGGTGCCGGTCGTCAACAAGCCTGCTGGCGTTGTGTGCCATGGGGCCCCGGGAGAGACCGGCCCCTGGCACCAGGTCCGTCCTCCTGGTGCTCTTCCTCCTGCTGCTGGTTTCCCCCGGCTCTTCAGCTGTCATCACGGGGGTGAGCGACTTCAAATTCCTCTTGCGGTGTAAGGGTGTTGATATTAGATATGAGTTAGTTTCGATCACACCCACACACACACACACACACACACGCACACACGCACACACACACACACCCACACACACACACACACACACGCACACACACACACACGCACACACACACACACACCCACACACACACACACACACACACACACACACACACACACACACACACACACACACACACACACACACACACACACACACACACACACACACACAAACTCACACAGACACTTTCTTTTATTGTGTGCACATTTGGTACATTTTATTAATTTCACACACATGCACACCTTTCATTTTGAGATCAACCCACCTTACTGTTGATATTAGAATTGAGTTAGGCAAAAATACATTCACACAAGCCTTTTTGCATGCTTCAATATTCTCTAATAATTACGTATGAAAAGAAATTCTGAGTTATGAGTATATTTCTACCTACCTTGAATCTGCTATTTTTTTTTTTACTATTTTATAATACCTAATCTGTTTCACATTTTGGCATTATCATGTAATGCTTTTATAAAACATGTGTTTCAGATCTGGTACCTAACACATTTTTAATGTGAAAATGATTTAAATATAACGATCACGAACTATACTGTTTGAGCAAACATTGATTTGATGATTTGAGGTTATTTTCCCTTAGCTGGACAGATGGATAAATAGACGAAGAGATGGATGGATGAACGGATGGAAGGACCGACGGTCAGACTGACTGAGAGAGCATCACACAGATGCACACATATAGACCTATTTCTGTCTGTTTGACAGTCACGGCCAGTGTTTTGACCTACAGAAAGCGACCCTGTCACAGCCCACTGACACTTAACCGCTGATATGAGTAGCTGCGGGGGCAGCCGTGTGCTCATGACACAGGAAGAGAAAGACACAGATTGACACATTACATCCAGAGTGTCCCCCCCCCCCCCATGTTCTCCATCCGAGACAGTGATGGTACAGACAACCTCATCCTTTAAACGAGAGGAAAGGCTTTTAGCTGGCAAGAAATTACTTTACACTATATTCTGGCAAAGTTTTCTTTTCTTTGCTTTTTACTGTATCAACTATGTGTGTGTGTGTTTGTATGTGTGTGTGTGTGTGTGTGTGTGTGTGTGTGTGTGTGTTTGTGTGTGTGTGTGTGTGTGTGTGTGCGTGCGTGCGTGCGTGTGTGTGTGTGTGTGTGTGTGTGTGTGTGTGTGTGTGTGTGTGTGTGTGTAACCATTTATATTAAAGTGACACCAGAAAATAAGCCTACTTATTTATGGTTTGGAAAGAGCATTGCAAGGCATCTGAATCCAAGCTGGAAGCTGGTTGGCTCAATCGGAAGTACAGATATGCTAGTAAAACCTTACAATAAGGCTACATTAATGAACCGTTCATTAGTTAATGCAATTATAAGTATTAACTAACAGTTAATTAACAGTTAACCAATGTGTCTAGTAATCATTAACTAATAGTGTTGTTTACTGATGGTGTTGATATTACTTGGGTGTTGTATATACATTATTTAAAAGGGTTAGTGTAGGTTTCATGCGAGTATTGGCTTCTGGCCCGGGAACGTCTGTAGCGGCAGTATAATGGAGATAATGGAGATGAAGTACTTGTGTTACTTCCAACCTCAGGCTCAAAATGGCCAAGAAACCCTGGGGGTCATAAGACAGGTTATGGATCACGACTATGAGCTGGGGATATGAACGGGGGGACAGCGGACTGGGCGACTGGAGGTCGTATAATCCAAGCGATCGCCCCGGTCCCCTGTGATAGATGCCTCTGGTAGAGAGCCGCCGAGGTTGCCTGGTCGCAGCAGAAGTACTGACGTGGTCTCCGCCCTCTGGGACTCACATCCCTTATTAACCACCGTATGGGAACATCCCCGGGAGAGACGTTTAGGTTGTGACCGAATAGATAACCAGAACAACAGCGTCAAATTGTTCAGGAAGAATGAAATGCCATTACAGTTTTTTCCCATCGTTTTAGGCAATTTACCTAAACCATGTTCACATTCCCTAAACACTTCACACAGTGAGCACACCAGTAGACCATGTGAACCAAACTGTGGTTACTTGCCCCTATGCTAAGATACAAATGCTGGCAATGACGCCTTCTTCCAAATTTCATAGATACCTGCCCCAGTCAATGTTCACTACCGGCAAAACGCTGTGGAACTACAGCATATTTTACCAATGTTTAGATACTCTGTTCAAAACAGTGAACTTTCTGTTCAAAACCTAACTTATCAGTAATTTAGATCACTGTAGATGGAAAGATGCTGCATTTGGACAGACAAATGAAGTTACATGTTTGAATAAGAAAAAATATTTAGTTTATAGTTTATTTATTTTTTGACTTTGTAATGTATTTTCTGTTTTGTGTAACACAAAATCTCCAAAAAGTAAAGCACAGTAAAAAAAACTGTTGTGTTTGTGATTTGTTTCTGGATAATATAATACGTACTTACTGTATGTAATATGCATTACAAAAACTGAAAATTGTTATTCTCAGTTTCTCATAAAACACTTACAGTATTTACTGTATTTACAATTACAGTACATTTACCACACTCAATTGTGACATCTTTTGTGGGAGGTAAACCGACATATGAACACTGTCAGCAGATACTTGGCTTGGATTGTCATACTGTAATATTACAAACTTTATTACTGTAGTCCAAAGAAGTGTTTGTCTGTGTTTTTTCTCTTTTTTTCAATGCAACACTACAGGAAATCTATGCCAAACTGGAGGACACAGCAACATTTTATATATGCAATTGGCAATGCTTCAAGATGTTAGTGTTTTTTAGGTCATAGTGTTCTGAGAGGAAACATGTATTAAGTTATGGCAGCATTGTTTGTGGTGTGGTTGTTGTAGTGCATTTTGCACCAAAGGTTAACAGATATGCAGAGGTGTGTGTCTCTAAAGCCCACTGTGTTAAGTGATAGGGAAAAGTGACCATAGTATGGGTACATGACCGAAAACGATAGGAAAAAACTAGAGCTGTCAGTTAAACGCGTTATTAACGGCGTTAACGCAAACCAATTTTAACGGCGTTTTTTTTTTTTCGCTCAAAACAAAGAAGCAGTAGCCTGACTGCTATGTTCAAATGACATTTGTTCAAAGCAGTCGTTTAATTGCACTATAGGCTCTTTTTTTGTATCGTCCTGTTTTGATCAGTATATGCCAATGTTGTTATCAATAAAAAATCATTTGCACAAGACAAGCCGATGCACTTCACCATGTTGATAAGAGAATTAAAATGAGAAGAATTATGGGACAAAAAAATCAAGGGATATTTAGCATAGAAAAATAATTTGCGATTAATCGCGATTAATCGTGAGTTAACTATGACATTAATGCGATTAATCACGATTCAATATTTTAATCACTTGACAGCTCTAGAAAAAACTGTAAGGGTCCTGGGGGGGATAGAAGAGTGCCACAGTGCCTGGTCTAGTCCCTTCGTAATGGTTCGTAATTCTTAGGAGTCTATTAGGTTCGGTGGGGACTATCACTAGGTGAAAGACGTGCCAAAACTCAATGCGTATCCAAAGCTGGGGTCGACAAACTCCTAGATCGGATAGGCACGATTCTTTTTATTTTTGACGTTGGTTCAACAAGGGGCTCAAACTCAGCGCTTGGTTGGGGTTGGAGCCCATCTCCCCTCCATGTAGAGCAGCCGTAAGAGGTGGGCCAATGAGAGAGCAGGCTATATCTACTGAGGTGGGCCAATGAGAGAGCAGGCTATATCTACTGAGGTGGGCCAATGAGAGAGCAGGCTATATCTACTGAGGTGGGCCAATGAGAGAGCAGGCTATATCTACTGAGGTGGGCCAATGAGAGAGTAGGCTATATCTACTGAGGTGGGCCAATGAGAGAGCAGGCTATATCTACTGAGATGGGCCAATGAGAGAGCAGGCTATATCTACTGAGGTGGGCCAATGAGAGAGCAGGCTATATCTACTGAGGTGGGCCAATGAGAGAGCAGGCTATATCTACTGATGCTCTCTCTCTCTCTTACAGTGAGGTCGGGTCAGGTCCTTTAGATCTCAAAGGTTCAATGGACCTTTGTTGTACTTTCATGCAAATGTGCTTTAGTGGAGTTTGGGGTACTAGCTGAATAAAATATATAATGTAAACAAACCTGTTGTCTAGCATTGAACTTGGTAATAGCGCTGAATGTGCTACATCAATAATCTTGAATTGGTTCTCATGAGTGGTTGAAAATAAAAACAAGTGCCAGACATCCAAGCTCTTCATTACCCTTTCAGATCTGTGTGGTCAGGTAGGGTGTCTTACTCCCAGTTATGTGTGTTACTTTGTGTATTCATCTGTGTGTGTGTGTGTGTGTGTGTGTGTGTGTGTGTGTGTGTGTGTGTGTGTGTGTGTGTGTGTGTGTGTGTGTGTGTGTGTGTGCGTGTGTGTGCGCGTATGTGTGTGTACGTGTGTGTATGTGTATGTGTGTGTGTGTGTGTGTGTGTGTGTGCGTGTATGTGTGTGTACGTGTGTGTATGTGTGTGTGTGTGTGTGTGCGTGTGTGTCTGTTAGGCCTGTGAGATGGACTCCCAGTGCGGAGGGGCTATGTGCTGCGCGGTCAGTGTGTGGATACGGACTCTGAGGATGTGCACCCCCATGGGCCAGGAGCACGACGACTGCCACCCCATGAGTCATAAGGTGAGCACCGCCTACTCCAAGATTGTAGTTTAACGTCAGGTTTATTCGTAAAGCACGCAAAAACATTGGGCAAAAAAGATAAAGATAACAAGTAAAATAAAAAATTGACTAAAAAAAACCTATTAAAATATGTATTCCATTCAAGACAAGTTTTAAACGTGTCAACAGTGGGGGCCTCTCTGATGGGGAGGGGAAGCCTTTTCCTGTCTGGGCTGCCGTTGTACAGATCACAATCACCAAGGGCCATTGGCCCTTGAGCCTCACACCCTAACCCTAACCGTGGAATGGCCAGCGGGTTTTGGGTTGATGACCTAAGGGATCACTTTGGGATGCAGGAGGTCAGAAATATAAGAGCATTGAGCTCATGTTTGTTTACAAGGAACTCTCTTTCTGTAGCCAGTGAGAAGTCCCTCTGACATGGGTGAGCACGCCATGATAATCAAACATGCCATTCAAACTGCAAAAACTTGCTCATTGTATTTCTCATATATATATATTTATAATTATTTAATATTTTGAAATATTTAGTCATTTGAGAAAAATATTTAGAGATATTTTCTAAATCCATTACAAATCGCACTGTATATTGATTTACAATGAGTAGAATGTTGCCTTTATTGTGTATTATGCTCCAGGTGAGTGGGGTGAGGATATTGAATGGGCGATTTTGTTGTTTGGTGGAGGTGGTGGTGGGGGGATTCATTTTTAAGCAGGTTTAAACAGAAAGAAAAGACGTCTGTCTATGATTCCTCCACACATTTTAAAACAGTGCCTTGAAAGGGGAGATAAAATGGTGGGGGAGTGTGAGAGTTTGAGTGAATGGGCTTTGGCGCATTATCATTTGATGACGCATGCTTCTTGTACATACCTGCACTAAAATACTCTGGTACAACAAAAACATTGTTGTACAAAGATTTCAAACTGCTTTATCTAAGACTGGAGGTGTCATCGTATTTGAAAGTGGCGACCTCGATGATTTCGGTTCTGCTTTCTTTGGCGGCAAGTGGTCCTTTTTCCCCAGGGATTGGAACAGTGTTGCCACAACACCCAGTTCAACATTCATATTACTGCCGTTGCAAGGGCTTTCATCAGTGGACCGTAGGCTCAATCACCATTGTGTAACCTCATTTGGCAATGGATAGTAACTTAATAGACATTTATGTACGGGAAATTCTCCAGAATTGCCACTCTAAAGATTTCTGTGTGTGGAATTAAATCAAAGCTATTTTTCCGGTTATGTGATGTGACAGAAATACCAGCATGTTCTAGTGTCCGATTGTAGAACATGCACATTCAAAAAACACAACATATTATATTTCTTTACTGTTTGGTCAATTACAAGACGCCTTCATCCGAAGCGACGTACAGTATATACATTTCAGGTAATGGTGAGGCTATCTTGGCTGTATACATTGGAGATTAAACCCAGTACCTTCCAACATGGAGTTGAACCCCCTGGCTGCCACACTTTCCTCTTGGTTTTCACTTGGAACAGCTTGTCTTCAATCCCCCGCTTCAGTGTGTGGCGTCTGAGAGATTACAACCGAAGCCCCCAAGACAGCTTCATCCCCAACGCATGTGGAGGGGAAAAAGAAATGTCTTGACCCTGCAACCAGCTATTGGTTGAAACCTGGGAGAAATGTTGAGTCTTTTGTGTTGTGTTCTGAAAGTGCTAAGACCCCCTCCATGCAAGAGTAAATCTACTCACTCTTTTCCCTCTAAATCGATCCTGTCTGTGGAGTACCACGGCGGGTGAAATCGAATGGTAAGCCTTGACCCAGAGAGCGTTGGAGAAATGGAGAGAAACAAACCTAATGACGAAATAACCATGTTGTTGAAAGAGATAGATGGATTCTTCTATTATCATACATCATTTAAAAACACTTTGGAATAAAAATAAGTAGCAAGTTTAACTGCTTTTTAATGAATGTTTCTATACTTGGCTCTGCTGTTCTTATTGTTCTCTCTCTATTTCTTTCCCTCTTTCTCTCATACACACACACCTGCATGTACACACACACAACTCCCCCCCCACACTCTCAACACACACACACACACACACGCGCGCACACACACACACACACACTCACACACACACACACACACACACACACACACACACACACACACACACACGCACCAACACATCCATCCAGGTTCCCTTCAAGGGGATGCGGTTGCATCACACGTGTCCCTGTCTGCCCAACCTGGCCTGCATCACCCCAGAGGACGGGAGGTCACGCTGTCTCCCCGCCTTCAAGTTCCCGGACTACTACCTCTGACGGAAACCACCTTGCTTCTGAAAGACAGGCTTGTCAAGGTCCAATACTGGACGTCCAACCACTGGGTGTTATTATGTCTTATTTATTTTGACCTTTGAGGAATCGATTTTTTTAACCAGACGACCGGTGACTTGTCAAGAAGGATTCTGACAGATCATTTGCACTCGTCTGTTTATTGTATGTTGTACATCATCTTGTCTGTAATCCCACGTTAAATAAATACGGGTGCAAGACAAGACCTCTTTGTATTCCCATTGCCAATGCCACATGATTTAGTTTGATTCTCATCGTATTGTCAAAAGAGAATCGAATGACGCTCTCTCATCCGGCGTCGGCTCTCTGAGCGTGGTGCAGACCCATAAACACACATCAACACAAACACATGGTCTGCTAATAACCCTGCTGTCCCCTGGGAACACAGCGAGGCACCCCGTGCAGGCGCCCGCCCTCAGCGTGAGACGCTGCTGCTGCTGCACGCGGCCGTGTTTCACACTCTGCTTCACAGCACAGTGCTCATGCATATTCATCAAGGCATATGTTAAACAAATATGAAACCACTCCATGAATGTTGTGTTTTTAATCTTCACCGCCGCCTCGTTTCTTTAAACTACGTAAATGTTTTCATCTTGTAGTTGTTTTTTTGCCAATTTGTACCCCACAGCTGTCAGGAGTGTGCTTAATATTGGTAGGTGGGCTCAGAGTCAAGATCTCACCTCTCTCTAGACAGTAGGGTATACACATTTGGACTCCGAGAACATTAGTGGAACAACAGAGAACTGCGTGTTATTCTGTTGTACAGTTTAAGTCAAATATTCATAGTCATGTATTAAAGATATACGCTGGCAATGATATCTGCATTTCAGCTGGTTGGACGTGAATAAGAAGGAAAGATGTGATTGCAATTAACACATTATCTTTGATTAACAACATTCTCCTTGGTGTCAGGTCACTTTCTTTGTGAACACAACTGACTCTTTCCTAACGCTATGAAATTAGTTCACTCAGTGGCCATGATTCACAACGTTTGTACGGGGCAAAGAGCTATAATTAGATTTGTCCAATATGTAAAGCAAATGGCTCACAGTGATCTCATATTTTAGTAATGGCTATTAGCCTTCTGAGGCTGTGGACTAAAAATTCCAAACGATTAACTGATTTAATGGAGCAATCTCTCTTCAGGCATTTCCCTGAATACTGGAACAAGGTGTAACTGACAAGTTAAACTGAAATACAATGATAAATCTATCTGTAGGATACATTGTATATTCAACCCTCATTCTAGAGTTGTAATATTATTGTGTATTGGGCTTATACATCTGAATGCTTCATGGGATTTTTTTGTTAATGAAACTCAGACATTTTGAGATGCCTTGAGAGAGTTGCAGTAATGTAGAATTATATATAAATGTTAATATACCATAAACTAGGCAAATCAACTTTGTTTTGCCATATATCACATGAACGCATAATTTTACAATTAATGAGCCAAACAACGACCAAATACTACCATAACATTCCTATGCTCCTATACTTCTGAAATGGAGGCGATCATTGCGTTGTAATGTCGAGATGTACAAGCCCTCTAGTTTTAGGTGGTTAAGAATATGGCATTGCCTAGGCCATCAATGGCTTCATGGATTCCCATTAAGAGTTTTTAGGTGCTAAATACCCTTTGAGCCGATGGCATGACGCTGCCCTTTAAAACACAACAAATAGGCCAACATGCCCATTTACAAATACAACCGGTAGAAGGTCAACATCTGCTAACATGAATGTGTGAAGTGGACAGGAAAAAGGTCATTAATGAAATAAAAGAATGCCAAGTGATGGCTTAAATATGGTACGGCTAGCATGTCCCTATGGCACCAAAGATACCTGCATCTGAATCGTGTGAGAGCACATGCGAAGTGGGACAACTTCAGAGTGGCCTGCTAGCCACACAAAGATTGAGAAAACCATTGTTGTTAAAAATAACCATTTCTGTTTGGGAGGCTGATTTGTAGATAAACTGGTCAGATGATTAACAGGTTAACTTCAAACGCACATTCCATTACCCATTCCTCATTTATTTGCTGAGAAATACAAACATTGCAAACATCCCTCTGAAGCGCATTCTACAACACTGAATCTCAAGAGTCCCTTTGTCATGTCAGTAGAAAATAAAGCAGGATAATAGTTTATATTACAGGGGGATGGGTGGTAAACCATCTCTCATCATCATCAACACCATAATCTCACAAAGAATAGCCTAATATCTGTAAAACAGCCTACTTAAGTATGAATCCAAGATAGGTTTCGAAAGTGCACAACATGTTTGATTAGAAAACAAATAAGTAAAATAAGTGTATTTACACACATACCATTTGAATTTCATGCTTGAAAAGACACCTTTACAATCGTATATTGCAGGCTATTCCAATGTGAAACGAAATGAAAAGTTATTGTCTTACTGGACAAAGCCATCAGAACAGACAGATCCACTCAGATGACACAATAGGGCTCCATTGGAGTCTGTGTCTGAAGACACCAGGGGAAACAGGCTCTGAGACGCACCCGGAGCTCCTTGTTGAACAGGAGGCTGATGATGGGGTTGGCCCCGGCCTGGACGAAGGTCATCCACACGGCGGCGGTGAGGTACACCTGTGGCAGGGCG
>NC_082394.1:17984940-18064940 GCF_031168955.1 Gadus macrocephalus | reverse complement strand
ACCTATTCATTCGGAGACGCGTTTCGTTAGAAGCTATGCAACTTTTAGAACGGACGAAGACGATCACTTTAATCTCGATTTTAGTCACTGCGCTGCTTTAAAATGACTTACCGTGATTGCGCTGAACAAACAAGAGGATCATGTTGGGAAACAGAGTTCTGCTGCGGCCCGTTTGTTTTGATGGTGACGCAGGACGTCATCATCACTTTGGGGGCGGAAGAGCGGTCGTGTGTTTTTAGGGCTGGTAGAACCAAACCGGGCGTTTTTGATCACAAGCTTCACACCACGATTATAAGAGATTTTGTAGTTCTGACACACGGACATGGCACTTCCTGCGTGCTCAGATGTGCATTTGGACCGAGATGGGCTGTGCAGCGATCAGACGACGACGTCATCGGAAAACAACATTGACATCGACGAGAAAGAATTGGAAAAAATCACAAAGAACCACCGCGAAGACGCCACGGCGTTGCCTCTGCACTCCCCCTGGACGTTTTGGCTTGACAGGTGGGTCACGTTTAAAAAAAACAAGTGTTTTCACTTTCACAAAGTGGTGCATTTTGATCTCACTGAGTTGACAACAAAAACCAGGGAGGTGGGGGGAGTGGAAAGACAACAGTTGAGGCCGTACTATCGCAGGCCTCGGTCGGACATAGCGGGGGCTTGCTTTCTTGGTTTAGTGATGACCTTCCATCCAATGCTTGCTGACGAGTCTGGAAAGTTTTTGCTTCGCCGGATAATTGTTATAACCGAGGGAAATATCTGATCTCTGACGCGCATTTTAACTTGGCGTCCAGGGGGTCTCTGTTATTCGCGGATTTGTGTCATTGATTTTCACGACCCACCAAGGGCTGACCGGTTGGTCCGAGTGTAATTCAACTATGTAACAACAGAGGCGGACATCAGGAAGCGATGATTAAATGGTCCGTGTGTGTGTGTGTGTGTGTGTGTGTGTGTGTGTGTGTGTGTGTGTGTGTGTGTGTGTGTGTGTGTGTGTGTGTGTGTGTGTGTGTGTGTGTGCTGGACAATTAAAAAACATTCTTCAAGATAGGTAAACCAGGTGTTCAATTCATGAATTCAATTATTTTCCAAATTGTTTCTCTATGGAACATAAATACATTTTCAACCCTTAATATTTTATTATTTCAGGTCGTTACCAGGGACCACTGCTGCAGAATGTGCATCAAATCTCAAAAAGATATATACAGTTAAAACTGTTCAGGTAAGATTTTTGCCAACACAGATATTTTATCATCTAATGAGGAACGGGACTGCTGCAATATATTGTTGGAAGTGGGCATTTTCATATGTCTTAAGTATGTTTTGTCACACTGATAACAATAAACTAGGGCTGGGCGATTTGGCCTAAAAATAAAATCTCGATTTTTTCTAACTAATGGACGATTTTCGATTTAAACCTCGATTTTTTTTTTCTGTTTTTCTCTAAACAAATTCCATTGAAACCCATGTACGTGTGTGGCGCTTATGGGGTGTCGCACCACACTCACCAACGCAGGGGTCTACAACCCGCTGATTTAAGAGTATAACGATTATCAACAATCATGGAAAGCTGAGTAGGTTTATCAGTTTTAATAACAGTATGAACAAATAGAACACAAAAATGACAAGTTGTCCTTTGTATATCTATAGTAGCAATAGCACATGCTAAACAAGGACAAAATCTACTCAGAATAATTGAATGAACTGTTTACATCCATGGCTAACCAGTGCATGAGAAGGAGATGACAGGAGACTAATGTTTCACTCTTTCAATTGCTCTAATTTGAGCTCTTACTGTTGTTATCTAACATACCATACAGTAATTTAATTGTGTAAAAGTGTGAAATTACTGCACCTTAAAAATTACCATGAATTAGCTATACTCTCATTTGCATAGTGATTAACATTATGAATTTCAATTGTGTATACCAACTGTATGTTGGCTGACATTTACCTATAACTTTTTTTCCCTCCACTCTAACCAAGGATGCCTGTTTTTAAATTCCCTAGCCTGACACCCAGTCTGAAAGGCTGGCCAGGGGTTCTCATCTAAAAGTAACGAGGAGATATAAAGTGGGATTAAAACATTGTCTTCTGTTGACTACTTATTATGTGGTTTACACATTAATATGGGAGGACTGGACACACACACACACACACACACACACACACACACACACACGCACGCACGCACGCACGCACGCACGCACGCACGCACACACACACGCGAGAAGGAGGGGCTCGGCCCGCCAACTAACGTGCAGAGATGCAGGGGCAGCTTCGCGCTTCGTAACAGAGACGGCAGAGCGCGAGCGCACAGCGGGAATTTTATGAATGGTGAATGTAGGAGATAACTTCCCCTGCTTAAAGTATTTTATTGCAGTTATTATACCAACCGATATTTCCGAAAAATAAACACAGAAGTGAAAGATCTGTCACAAGACGATTGATACGTATCCGTGCACATTTTTAAGTGGGTATACGCAAATCCTGGTGCGTTCCTAGTGGGTATACGGCGTATACCTGCGTATCACGTAGACTACACCACTGCTTGTAACTAAGAGAACACACATGTGAGTTGTTGATCACAAATTATTTGTATACATAACGTCATCTTTGCAAAAGACGTTTAACTGAAAAGTGTTTCAATCGACCCGGCTCTCCCCCAAGTCTGTCGGGGGCGAGGTGAATGTGATTGCAGTAGGCTGAGTTTTGCGCGCGTTCTGGAAAGTGAGAGAGGAGGCTACTACAGAGTCTATTCAGCAAAACAAATCGGAAGAGTCTAGAACTGTTTTTAAATCGCGATTTTTCGGTTCAGCCATTTCACAAACCGTAGGAAAGAAAAAATGCAAATTAATCGATTAAACCGAAAAAATCGCCCAGCCCTACAATAAACTAACGTTTTTATAAAAGTGTCTTATGCAAAATATATTTGGTTATAACAGCCTTATAGTAGGTTCAATCCCAATTATAGTGTGTTGACTCTCTCTCTCTCTCTCTCTCTCTCTTTTTTTCTTCATTCCATCATTCCAGACATTCTGGAGTGTGTACAACAACATTCCCCAGGTCACAGCGTTGCCGTTGAGATGTAGCTACCACCTGATGCGTGGAGAGAGGAGGCCGCTGTGGTAGGTGTCTCCCCCAATCAGCATTTTTATTGTGCTACTGTAGAGCAGCTCCTAAATGATGGGTCGGGACCCAAAACGGGTCCAAATCCAGTGTGAGGTGGGTCGCGGTCCTGACAATCCACAGAACACCATACCCGAGATGAAGAGGTTGAAGAAGCCTTGTTGTTGAGGTTTACATGCTCGGGGTAACTGCATCATTCATTTATGTTGTGCTTTTTATTTTACAGGGAAGAGGAGAGCAACGCCAAAGGAGGTGTTTGGAAGATGAAAGTGCCGAAAGACAGTACGGTAAGTGTTGGCTCGCACACAACATTGACCATGTCTAATGCGGGGTTGAAACTACACTAGATAAGATTAGATTAGATTTATTTATTGTCCTTCCTTGTTCAACAGAGTTAACAAAAAAATTATGTTTAGATCATCACCACCACCACTGGCATTGAAGTACCTGATAGCATACATTACCCACTATGAAGATAGATCTGCCATATGCTATGGTACATAAATATATGAATAACAAATAATAATAACAATAACCCAAAAGTGCAATAGTGCTAGTACAGTTGAATTGTCAACAGTCCAGTTATAGCTCCAATGTGTGAGAGGAAAGAGAATGAGAATGCAGCGATGCAAGTCCAGTAGAGCCCGACCGATATAGGATTTTTAAGGCCGATACCGATACGAATATTTTGTGATTAAAAAATCCGATATGCCGATATATATAAAAAAAAAAAATCCAGAAACGCGCAACAAAACAAACAGATTTCCCTAACATTGGTTATTTGTAGTTATCCTTTAAATCCTTTTCACTCTCAACTAACACGTAACAACAGCAAAACTGGACATGGTAGTCATGAGAATTGATGGGGATGTTCTTTTAATTGTTATTCAAGCAATGTATGTCTTGTGACAGTTGCCAACTTACCATGAACACACTTGCACACATGAGCTGTGTTGGAAATCATTCCCTATTCACTCCCTCACTATTCCCTATATAGTGTTTATGATATAGTGCACTATATAGGGAATTCGGACACTACGCTGAACATTTCTAAGCGTCATTTGCGTCAGTAAATGCGCCGGGTATTTGTGTGACGCAGACAGATGCTCCCACATCATGTAAACAAACCGGGCAATCCCGAGGAAAGCTGGAGCTTGTATTGATGTTGAATGCAACATTTCCTTCATCAAGTTTTTTTTATTAATTTTGAATATTACATTTTCTATGTTAACTCCCAATTAAATTGTTGACATCTCTAAACGAAAGCCGGAGACTCCATCATTAAATGTATGTTTTCGCGGTTATTCAGCTTCTTCTTCTCCTCCGGAAGAACACTACCGCATTGCATTGTGGTATACGGAGTAACAAGTAGGGAACATCGTATGTACACTCAAATTTTAGTGCATGAAATTAACCACTGAGAATTCGAACACCACTGCAAAATGGCGAGCCCCCTATATAGTGCACTATATCCGTGATAGGGAATGATTTCGAACACAGCTATGAACACCAATGATCTCCGTCGATCTCCGTCATTCACTCTGCCTGAATCAGCGGGTTTGGGGCGTTAGAGCGCCCTCTGGTGGACAAACTTTTTTCTTCTTTTTTTTATATTCATTTATCGGCCATTATAATGCCGATACCGAATAGTTTGAAAAATGCCTAATATCGGCCGATAATATCGGCCTGCCGATATATCGGTCGGGCTCTAAAGTCCAGTCCATAGTTATTGTCATGTGAGAGTGTATCGGATGAGGGGGTGGTGGGGTTGCAGTCCTGTAATAGATGGAAAATAGTGTACAGCAACAATTGCAACAATGCAGTCCGGTTCACAATTATCGACTGGGAGTTATAGCTGGAGTTATGTGACCGAGGGGTTGGGGTGGGGTGAGGGGTGCGGGAGGCAGGTTGTTCGTGCAGCAGGGCAGTTGCTGGAAGAGATGGTGTGCTGGTTGGAACTGGTCCTGTAGGATGTTGTTCACCCGGCAGCGGGAGGGGGAGACTGTAGAGATCTCTGGGAGGCTTATCCCAATGATCCTCCCCGCAGCCTGGACCCCTCTGTTGAGGGCCTTCTACCCCCTGGGGCCACTAACTGAGGCCTCGGGCTTGTTACTTGTCGTTAGGCGGTGGTGTGGAAGGAGCTGTTGCTGGCTACAATCGGGGAGCAGTTTGCTGACTACTGTGCCTCTGGTGAGTTGGCTTCAAGGCCGCGGCTCATCATGTTTGCTACCGTCAGAGGTCATTGAACCTGAATTATGCTAAAAAGGAGGATGCTTCCGTGGATTATTACAATGCTTATTGCAGGTGCACGCTCATGAAATCACAATGCTTTTTAGTGATATGAATAGACACCTGATGATTTTAGTTTCCCACAAAACATTAACTTTAACTATCATATCAATCGATTGCATTTTCACATTGGATATGGAGCCATATTAATTCTATGATTCATATAAAATTAATTTGTGTTTCCATTTTTCCACTGGACAGCGGACGAGGTCATTGGCGTGAGCGTGAGTGTGCGTGATCGAGAAGACGTGGTGCAGGTGTGGAACGGAAATGCCCCTCTTGCTCAAGAAGCTAGCATCTTGGCGAAGATCTACGAACTTCTCCCTCAAATATCCTTTAAGGCTGTGTTTTATAAATGTAAGTATGGAAACGGTCCAGTGTATATAAATTACTTGTATACCATAATGTTTTCCATGTCATGATGCTACTATGAGATATCTCATACACCCTTTGTGTGTCTGTTACATTGTCTTTTTATCATCTTAATAACATTCAGATAATGAAAGTGAAAACCATGCTGAATAATAGGCTTTAATCTTCTCAAACCCTTCCAGGGTTAAATGCCTTGGTAGACCTGTTGGGTCTTCACATATCTTCAGCTATGCTGAGTCCCAGTAGTTATAGAGTGATTAGTTTATGGAAAGCAGCACAGAGGCATGCCCTGGCATGCCTTGACCTAGTTTTATATATTTTCCTATCTGTCCAATGTCAAACATTTTGGAAGTCTATCTACATCCAACAATTGTTTTTGCAGTGTTTCTTTTTAAATAATGTAACAATGTCATGCATTATTGTGTGTCTTTAGATACATTCTACCCCCTTGGGGTAACCCTCAACCAGACTGGCCATTTTGGCAGTGGAATGGGGTGAAATTAATTTCTATCTCCTTTTGTACGTTTATTTGAAGTGGGTAACACTTGCAGACTAGAGTGCAGTTGTCTGTGTAGACGGGTGGGGAACAGCTCCGGCCGCAGCCCTTGCTGACATGTTAACGTTTGGCTCGGGGTCAATGATGTGTCAAGGAGGAATTTGGCTGTTGGGAGGGAAATCGAATGCAATAATTGTAAAGCCTGTTTGTGTCCATGTTCCTCTTTAATCTCTCGAGTATCTTGAGTAAAGAGGCAATGGATGTTTGTTTCATAAGAGATTTAAGGTTACATAGTACTCATAAAATTGCCTTTTTGTGTGGTCTTATGCAGAAAGGAATTCCACTCTTTTTATAAGCTTAGAAATGAAGCGGGTCAATTTTGCCCGTGATTGTAGTTAAAATGTCAAAGGGCTTCACTGACTATTTGATAACAACCTGTAGCCCTAAGCTCTGAAATGACTTTAATTATGATGATATGATGTATCAGAGAGTTAATTTTGGATAAAGTCTTGGCAGTGTCCGTGGGATATGTTGGGAGTTATTTAGCTTTTGACCCCATTAACTTTTTCATACATGTCACAGACTCAGTCAATGTGTGTGGTTATCACAAGACATATTTTTTAATCTTTGCGACAATAGTTTTTATCTGCCTTGAAGCACTCTATGATAAGGTATATTATTGAGTGTGTGAAGTCCTACTAAGGTGGATTTTAGGACTAGAAACACTAGATTAAATATGTTATGGAAATTCTTAAATCTACTTTATTACGTTATTGAAATTTGATAATTGAGCAAATGTGTACAATTGTTATTATTTTTTTCAGCTCATCAGGAACATCACGCTTTTGAAGGAGGACGTTCAAGACACTAGATTCCGATGCAGCTGCGTCTTAAGCTTTTGTCCTTTTAAGAAAAGATAAAGATCTGAACTTTACACCCCCCTTGACATACTGCCATCTCCACAACACAACTCAACAATGATTTGCATCAATCAAGGAACAGTTATCAATATATTTTTATACATTTTATCGGAACATAACGTATTTGATCAACTTTGACCATGTCCGGTTGACCTTGTTGAAGCTACTGCCTTGTTTTTTAGGTTTTTGTTTCTTTGCTTTACTGCCACCAATATGGTCTGCACAGACCTCATGGAAGTAGCTCTCCTTAGGCTTATCGGCAGTGGTCAAACTATTTTATCTTTTGTAGATACGTTGACTGGACTTTAGGGTCTTCTCTTCATGTTCTTTAAGCCAGTTGATGTTGTTGGTGTCCAAAGCACTTTTTTTGGGACCTCAGTTAGTTTTATTGCTTTTTAGGGAAGTATTTAGCAAAGCTGAATGTTGATATCTCGATTATCGACATGCGGTGAATACACTGTGTGTTTACAGAAGAGTTCATGAGTCTTGTAATAAACCTCATGTCTGAGTAAGCATTTAGTTTACATGTTGCACATTTATATGCCGGGTTTGAAACACACCTGCCGTGAATGGCAGTGCTCTCTTATGAACCACTTTAGCATCATGTGACTTACTAAACATACTTAGTTCAATAATAATCTTTTTTAACATGTTGTGGTTTTGAAAATGTCACAACCTCTTTGTAGCCCCAAAATGCATCACAAATATTTGATTGTTTTTCTCTTGTAAATTTAACGGTAAATCCAGCAAGGGTAATTTTTTGTCGCAAATATTTTCTTGTTTGTACAGCCAGATGCGTGTTAACAATGCACATTTTGCAAAATAATCATTTTTTGCGTTGATAGTTTCTTTCAGCTATGGTGGATAATGATGAATCAAGCTAAAATATGGTAAATTATGTGTAATGTTTATGCTTTTTCCATTTGAGTGTAAACATAGCAATGTCAAAAGCTATTTTGAATATATATTAAACACCTGTGAGATATTACCCAATCGCTGTCCAGTCCATCCAAGTACTGTTCTTTTTTCTACATATAATGTGCAAACTAAATGAGCGCATACACTCAAAAAAATAACTTGTTGAATTTACTTAAAAAAATCTTTGTAAGAAATTGCACTAAAAAAAACTAAGTAACTTCAATGCTTTAATAATCAAGTACAACTTAATTGCCGGCAACAAGTAAAATGTACTTGCTGCTAACCTTGACATTTGTGAAAATATTAAGTATATTTTACTTAATTATGTCAATACAGGAACATCATGGTCATCCAAATAGTGAGTAAATCTTACTAGTCTATAATATTTAGTGTTATGAACTGAATAAGTAGATTTTACTATACTTTTTCTGTTTCTATTACTCAGTTGTATTTAGTGGTTTTACACACAAAAATTACGTAAATGTTGCCTAGTTTCTTTTGATAAATATTACCAAATGGCAAATAGCTAAATGCTCAAAGCACTGATTGTATTGTATGAAATCAAATAACTTGAAGGGTTATTTATTTAAAGTAGCCCCACATACAGAACTTCAAATAAATCAACAAAAAATAAGGCACTGAGATTATTAAACTTGAAAAGACAACAAGATATGGTACTGTAATGAAGCAATTTTATTGATAACAAGGACTGGATGAAGATGAATAGTCAAATCTTTTTTCCGATTGCAGTTTCTCAAAACAATGCGTCTCTACGGGAACAGTAAAGCAGTGTTTTGTAAGATTGTACAAACATAATCAAATACAATGCATAGTAGACGAATGAACAAGAAAGAAATTAAAAAAAGGTTATGGGTATAAGGTTGAGGGCATAGATCAGTCCTATGGCGACACATTAGTGCCATAATTCACTAATGTGATAAAAGATGCATTCGGGCGTATTATATTATTCCACACGCGTAGATATTAACTGCGAGCGCGCAAATGATCTCTGCGCGCGCAAAACAGCCTCTCACGCGCGCAAATTACCTCAGCGCGCGCAAAACCTCTCGCGAAAAAGGTTTTATGCTCTCGCTCAAATTAAATTTTGGCACTATGGGGGAGGGAACCAAGGCAGGGCGGGCTTTCCTATGATTGGCCGTTTCTGAAGCGCGATATTTGATTGACAGCCCTCCTCTCATTCAATTCTGAATTGTACAGTAAATGGCTGAAACGATAGTTACTTATTGTAACTCTAGATTCTATGAGTATAGGCGCAGCCTTTTAAGGCTATCGCTATTGGGTTATCCCTAGGCGTGAGCCGTAGCACAGAAAAATTTGTAATCCCCGACCACCAACAGTGTGGGCCTCAATTACGTCCGCATGCGGCGTGCCTCAACGACGTCCGCATTTCGCAGATATAGTCCGGGCGCCGGCGGACGTTCTGCTCCCAATAAACAGCTTTTCTTCAGCTATTTAAAGGTGAGGCCGACACTTAAAAGGCTGCGCCTATACTCATAGAATCTGGAGTTACAATACGTAACTATCGTTTCAGCCATTTACTGTACAATTCAGAATTGAATGAGAGGAAGGCTGAGGAGGGCTGTCAATCAAATATCGCGCTTCAGAAACGGCCAATCATAGGAAAGCCCGCCCTGCCTTGGTTCCCTCCCCCATAGTGCCAAAATTAAATTTGAGCGAGAGCGTAAAAACATCTTTCGCGAGAGGTTTTGCGCGCGCTGAGGTAATTTGCTCGCGCGGGAAGCTGTTTTGCGCGCGCTGAGGTAATTTGCGCACGCGAGAGGCTGTTTTGCGCGCGCAGAGATCATTTGCACGCTCGCAGTTAATATCTACGCGTGTGGAATAATATAATACGCCCGAATGTATCTTTTATCACATTAGTGAATTATGGCACTAATGTGTCCCCATACAGTCCCATCAATAATGTACAAGCTTTAGCGGTGTTTCCACATCCATGCAACACCTCACTGCCTTCAAGAATGATGGAGACATCGACTGGATCCTCTTCTGAAGCATCATGGACGACCATGATCTTGAGGACGTGTTCAGTAGCATCACTGCGGTTGTCCTCCTGCAAAGAATTTACAAGAAAAGAAGACAATGCTATTGAGGAACAAACCGAATTTCTTCAATCATTCATATCGACTTCATTGCCAACTAAATAGGATAATTCCTATTTAGTTGACTGAGCTTTAAACAAAACATTTCTAAGCAGAAGGTTGGGATACCACAATATATTGGAATGATTTCATGCCTGGAGGGCAAAACTCACTCTGCTGGAGATACTGCTCATTGGTTGAAAACAACAAACAAGACGCACCTCCACACCAAAGGTTCGAAGACTAGATTCACCTGAGGGCTCCGTTGATTTTGAATTTTGACCATCAGGGGCACATTAAGGGCCCTATTTGAACGGTCTGATATAACTCAGAACTCACATGTAAGAGTGAAATAAATATCATGCCAAGATAATGTAACATTAAGAGCCACTGTTTAAGTCGACATTGAGGAGGTTAATGTGGGCCTCAGTGAAAATACAGGCTAGCGCTAACTTAACTAGTTCAAGTGAAAGTCATCGTCAAACATGGCGCCAAAAAGGTATTAGTTTCGACTTGAAGTCAACCATAAACACTTCCCTATAAAAACAACTCGTTTTCGTTTTGAGAGAAGACATTTTAAGTTAAACTTGTGCTTACTCTTCAGTAATGCAACTCACCTCTACAAACGTTAAGCTAGTCTCGCCTGGTAGACCAAAATGGCGATGGCGAAAAACGAATATTACAGGCACTACCAACATTACTAACGTATATTGCGTCAAGCAGACTATAATCAAACCATCAAAATGTACACAAACTCTTCTACGATTACAAATATAAAACAGAAAGGCAATTACTCACTCGTCTCGAGTCTCTCGACCCGATCCAGCAAAATTGCGATCCAGAGATCTTGCTTCAGAGCTTCAGAGCCTTCTTCCCGCTTCTTCTCTGGCGCTTCACTGGCTTTACGTTCATACGTTGTCAAATGGCGCATGCGCGAAATCCAATGCGCTGTTTCTTCAGAATAAAAGTTACTTAGAATGTTCAGGTGTTGGTGCAGTGACAATAAATAATTTAATAGTATGCGTAAATATCTAGTAAAAAATACTCTTCCAAGTCAAGAACATTCCTTACATGAATATTTTGTGTATAGTTTCATGTTTTTTTCTAGTTCCTATTGAAACTTGATATTACACTGTAAGAATTACTACTTTTGAATAAGTATACATTACAATGCCTAAAAGTCATTTTTTTGAGTGTATGCTCACTTTATAAATTAAGCCATTTTCCCAATCAATGAATGCCTGTATGTCGTTTCAGAATGTCTACATTACAAGAGGCATCATGCCAATGGGGACTATTTTTGAAAAACACTTTTGACTGATGGGTTTAGTGTAGCATTTTAGTAGGATGTTAAGATGATCATAAACATACAAAATAAAAGCCAATTAAATGTAAAGATCTTCTTGTTTTTCCTTATGTTTGTCTGAAAAAATAATAATGTTCTGGTATGGCACTTTAGCAATCTCATTAGATCTAATGAATCAGTGAGTTGGCAGTTTTCCCATTTTCAATAACCATTTTGAGCTGATTCGTCACACTTTGTGGACCCGTAGCCAATCACTGCACTTGGATTTAAAAAATACACGTAATAATTCACATGAGCACCAATAAAAATAAACTAGAACTTAATTTCCTCCAAGGGGAAATATGGGTGCCAATACACTATTTTCTTCTATAAAAATAAAGCAGGCCTGGAAAAAAAAGTATAATTGATTGTTCAATGTCACAATATTATATTATCGAACCGTATACATAACACAATGTAGTATGTTTGTTGGTGGTAACAATAGCAAAGATCATGACCATGGTGGAAAAGGGCTGGAGGCAAATTGTCACATGATGTATACACCAGTTTAATGACTAGGTTCCAGAGTACAAGCTCTGTGTTGGTCGTCGGGCTCTGTCCAGATGACACCGCTCTAGACGTACTACAGAGCTGTCTTTCATCAGCAGCCTTTTCCGCCTGTTGTACTTCCAAGCCTTGAAGCTAGTTTCCCCCCATCTCTCTATGACAGAGATGACTATGTTGGTTTAGAGCGTCTTCAGTGTAGCCTATACTGTATAACCAAAGTACTACTGCGCCTCTGCAGGAAGACAAGCCTACTCTGCCGTCTTCCTGTAGATGGCTCCATTGTTCTGTTAACCGGTGGGGTTTATTATTCTACTGCACTCCTCCCAGGAACTAGAATGACTTCCTTAGGTTCTTCCTCCTTGACGAGTTACAGGAGTTATCAGCTTCCTGCTGTCCCCAGTCCACCACCAGGGTTCCACCTGTCCCCAGTCCACCACCTGGGTTCCACCTGTCCCCAGTCCACCACCAGGGTTCCACCTGTCCCCAGTCCACCACCAGGGTTCCACCTGTCCCCAGTCCACCACCAGGGTTCCACCTGTCCCCAGTCCACCACCTGGGTTCCACCTGTCCCCAGTCCACCACCAGGGTTCAACCTGTCCCCAGTCCACCACCAGGGTTCCACCTGTCCCCAGTCCACCACCAGGGTTCCACCTGTCCCCAGTCCACCACCAGGGTTCCACCTGTCCCCAGTCCACCACCAGGGTTCCACCTGTCCCCAGTCCACCACCAGGGTTCCACCTGTCCCCAGTCCACCACCAGGGTTTGATCACACTCAGGTTATTGCTCAGGTTTGGTACCATGTTACTTACAATGTGACTACAAGTCACATGGGTTCAATAAAGAATGGGATGTTTAACATTGGAATTATATTGATATAAAAAAAAAAAGAAGGTATATAGACAAATATAAACAGATTTTCATTTATATTTCCATGTAACTATAGTGTAACATTCACATACCTCTGTTCAGGATGCATAGCATTGTTCAATCACTAAGGGATTGAAAATCAGAGCAATTGTGGTGGATTACAACAGTCATTTAATGCTTGTTATGGATTGTCTGTTCTTGTTTTTAGTTGATTATCCTAGGTGGATGAACAAGACAAACTTCTCCAGAATTACTCTGCTTTATAGATTTTTGTTGAAGTCAAACCTCCATCATTCATATTCTTTCCCAGTGTTCCCAGTGTGCCCCCAGGAGTGATGGGAGATCACTGTGTGGGAGTCGCCCCCCTTTGGAAATCAAGAGGAGCCTCGCTTCATTTGCGCAATTACCCAATTAGCAGAAAGCTAATGACTTTGTTGTGTGTGGGAGTACATGTGGAGAGCATGTTATGTAACTGATAGCGATCCTCCAATTAATTAGTAAGTGCACAGTATCAATTGCAGGCCTCAGCGTGACATCAACCCAACGCCATCGCAGTCTCCTAGCCCAAACCCACGAGGTGTCAATTGATGTGACCGATTGTGCTGCTTAAAAAATCGAACTAAGCTCGATTTTATTTATTTTTCCTACACGAGTGAATGCCTTTGACAAATCACTTTTCCCCATCGATGATGACTTTCAAAAGCGGCCCGTGTTTTTCATGTCACCACATTTAGAGTTTCAGATGTGTTTGTGAACTGGCAAGAGGGTTGGGTTCCCTTTTGCTAATCTAATAGATCATGCAAATAAGCTTCTGCACACTATGTTCCAGAACAAATAAATCAGCCCTCAAAGGCATTTACATTTGTATATTTAGTCATTTGCGATCTTAATCCAAAGCAACTGGCCTGATTTCAGATACATACTCTATTCAGTTTCAGTCGTTAGGGAGAGCAGGTATGGGTTGACTTATCTTGCTCAATATGCCTACAGACTGTGGACACTGGGGATCGAAGCCAGTATCTTTTCAGCTGGGAGTCCACAACCCTAACCGACAAAAACGATCCAGTGCAAATAGATGGTGTAACTACATTGTTATTGTGATATGCCTTGTTAAAAAATGTGTCAGTTTCTGTGTTAGTGTAGAGGATGGGCAGGGCAGTTCATGAATAAAGGAACATGATCATTGGTAAAAAAAACAAGACAGGAATTAAAGCGCTGATGGCTGTGCTTCGGTTGCTCTGCAGGCACAGCCCTGGGGTCATTGCAAAACACCCAAGTGGTGTGTGGTTGGGGAGCAGGGATGACTGAGGGATAAGATGACTATATCCTTCTCAATGCCCTGGAGCTGTTCGCATCTGCGTGAATACTGGAGATTTCGTCAGAGTTGAGGATAGTCCAAAAAACGGTTCTCAGCATTTTCTTCTCTAGGTTATCTTAGGTTTGTTTTCATAGCAACACAATAATATCACCTGCACGCATGAGCTTATCATATCGTTTTACGACGAAGAAAGTGTAAAGTATGGCATTTACTATGACAGAGTTCAGTGTCATTTGTTCTTTATCAATTTAAGTTAGTTCTGGCTTATTTAGTAATATTATAAGACTACTCAAAATACGTCAAAATGATTACCCTATGTGGTCAGAGGGTGGCGCTCTATACTAAGGAAAATGATGGTCTAGGAGGCCTCTGCGACGTACACTGTAGATACAACCATGATAAATGCTAAGTCGTTTATAATAAACGACAGTAGTCTGTGGTTTCGAGACCTTTGTCAAGGACAAAACGACTTCAAGTATTGTTTCCTGCAGATAGTTTAATGTTGCTTTTCAACGGGCCGATAAATTGACTATTTAGCCGACATCTGTCTCCAGACAGTGATACCTCTCTGTCTGAAGGCACAACTTGGGGGTCATTTGCATATACGTTGCAAAGGAGACAGGACTATGCAAGATGACTTTGTATATATCAAAGCCCCATGAATCACGATGCATTGAATCCGACCTAAATCTTACACAATATCATTGCATCAAAACTTCTAACACCTGCATACTGACTTGCTTGCAGTCTTCTTGAAAAGTTAAACGAACCCCATTAAAAGTTAGCAAGTGCTTACAACTGGAGGATAAAACATCCTTTATGAATATGTTGAGTCGTTTCATAAATTCGCAGGAATCAGAGGAACGACAACCCCGCACTTTGAAATAAAGCAGGAATAGGAGGAATAGTGAGACTGCTTCACTTGCAGGATAATTAGTCATCCTCGACATTTTAGCTTTCGGACAATCTGCGGCTCCCGTCTCACTCACGGCTAAAGCTAACGCATAATTACATTTCCCCACGTAAAGGATTCGTTCACGGACACGGACGGGATTTCAACCGAACGACTTTCTGACAAAGTGTGTGCGTGTGTGTGTAAAGAAGAAGGATCTGCGACGTGAACCTTGTTTACCCAGCAGGTGGATGTGACGTCACGGTCCTGGAACATCAGAAAATAACAACATCCAAATCCGCGTTTTTTTTTCCTTCTCTTTCAAGCCGCGTTTTTAAAATGTCATAGCCATAATTATAAGGAACCCTGTTCTCTTTTACGAGGAAGTATGCACTGTCCAAACCCTGCTTTTCTTTTCCCCACATGAAACATCGCTCTCTCCCGTCAACGGCAGCAGCTCTTTTTTTAGTGTCGAACTTAAGTTAGGTCCCCGGGCGGAGTGATATTGTTAGTGTTTACAGTGTGGTTGTTGCACGCTGCACATCTCATTATCTTAGCGAATTATATCCTCCCTCCGCGTGCACCTACAGTACCGTTGTCGATCACGGTAAGTTAACGATAATCATGATCATCATCCTAATACAGATAATAATGTTCGCCTTGTTACATCGCAGCCTACCTATGTAGTCATGGAGTTTGTGCGGTTTGATGCTGCTTGTAGAAAATGTGCATTTGGTGAAATAAACAAATAAATAACACCTGTGAAATGAGCAGAGGGTTTGGTGGTTTAGTTTTTAATGCCATGGTTTGGGCGCTGCTGCCGCTGCAAGATAGTCAGGTTAGGAGATAGCGTTGAAACTGTCCGACACGCATTCTCTACTACTTTTCTAAGTTCGCTTTATTTTTTTGGTGTTAACTTCTGACCCGGGGTGAAAAAATATGTTTATACTTTATGCATTCAGTTTATTATAAAGTGGTTGCCAGCTATTGTAAAGTGGAGTTCTGTGGTGCTACCTGATTTAGTGAAGCGCTTACAACTTTGTGACTACATGATAAAGGGAAGTTTTGAGTGCAGTGATTTCTTGTGAACAAAACCATTGAAGGGGCTTTTCCCCACGTGTTGCATTTCTTCTCAACTTTAAAAGTTCGCAGATGTCACTTACAACAGATATAACTCCAATACAATAATATCGCTTCACTTTTTTCTCCAGTATATCTGTTTATATATATATATATATATATATATATATATATATGCTTCTCTTAATTGTGTTTTAAAAACAAACAAAACAGGCTGGCTTATCGGGTTGGCTCTGCTATGAAACTATGCAAACTGTGTACTGTAAAATCCTGTTTTAATAACAACGTACGTCATACATATAACCTGTTTGCTCTATCTAATCATATTTTTTAAAATAGTTTATTGCCATTTTTCATCGACCTACCATATCACTTTACTTGCTTGGTCTTGATTTTCCAAATGACAGCAGACTTCTTAATATGGAGGGTAAAGTACAGTGTAGCCTAGAGTAAATGCAGAAATCATAATGACGATTTATAGTGCAAATGTGTACATTTAAATGTGCATTTCTCTATTCAGTAACAACACACACACACACACACACACACACACACACACACACACACACACACACACACACACACACACACACACACACACACACAAATATAATTTATGTTTTCCAATAAAACAAGATTTTATCTTTTGCATTGTTGAAATGTAAATGAAACAGCAGGCTTCAATTCAAGCAAAAAACATTTTCATGGTTATTTTTCTATTTTGCAACTATTTTACATCTACTAACCTTGACTTATAATTGTCAGTCCATTAAACACTAGCACATTCCTTCTATTTAATGTGTGATCTCTTATCTTTATTTCAACGTATCCTTTGTGTTTCATAAAAGTCGATACTCGATTCTTATTTTTAATTATTATATACTGAAGCAAACACTACAGATTATCCAAAAATTGTAATTGAGGGTGATACACCCCTTGAATAACTTATTTCAAGTTATCATTGTTTTATCAAGAATAATAATTATTGTATTAATAATGACAATAAAATGCAACTTCAGCCAGACCGGAGGTGCAACTAAAGTTTAAACATGTGTAAAATGTGGACATGTACAATGAGCCCAGTGCAGCTGCAGCAACCACGGCCATAGGCGCTACTCCTTCTTTCTTGGTCTTTGGATTAGTCATTGTCTGAAAGGGGGAGAGAAAGGAAGGGAAAAAAACACTCTTTTGGTAGGAGAAGTAAAGTAAACAGCCTCGAACAAGCGAACCTTGACAACCCAGATTAAGAAAAACACTGTAGATCAAACAGTGCTGCTGCTGGGCTGTTGTCATGAGAGGGTGAGCGAGGGTGGGGGGGGAGAGAGACAGACACACAGACGGACACACAGACAGATAGCGAGGAGTGAGAGGGAGAGGGAGGGAGGGGAAAAGAGGCAGAGAGAGAGAGAGAGAGAGAGGGGGGGGGGGGGGGAGGGGGGAAGATAGAGACAGATATAGCGAGAGTGAGACAGAATGAGTGAAAGAAAAAAAAGTGAGAGAGAAAGTAAAGGCTATTTGAACAGGCAGTAGGGTTTGTGTGTTCACTTATGCATAAATGGGTCCTCGCAAACTCGGGCCAGGTTTTTTAAAGCAGGGGGTGAACTTTCGATGCATCTTGGCCCCTCACTGAGCCGTGCGTGCTGGGCAGGACGAGTACACAGACCACCTGGTCTTGCCTTTTTCCCTTTCTTTAATTTTGTTTCCTTCTTGCTCTAGGATCTTTCAATACCGTGTAGAAAATACTGTGTAGAAGTCAAATCACTGCCTGGATATCACACACACACACACACACACACACACACACACACACACACACACACACACACACACACACACACACACACACACACACACACACACACACACACACACACACACACACACACACACACACACACAGCAGTGCAGGGGGACAAAATAAAAACGCTTTGAATTTGAAGGGGGCAGAGGGGGGGACAGTATGCAGTTTAAGGACTCAAACCCCTTTAAAGTCCAATCTGTGATTTGGTGTTTCTCGGAGAGCCCTTTTATTTGCAGTTTGGCCTCGACAGGCTGTGCTCAGGCCGCTCCGCCGTGTGGAGAGTTTTGGGCTAAATTGGGGGAGAAAGTAATCAGTCACTCATGCATTCAGGCTGAGGAGTTCCCCCCCCCCCCCCCCCCCCCCCCCCCCCACCACCACACACACAAACACCGCCCCCACCGTCCTCCCCTGAGTGGGGCGGCCCTCTCTTTCAGCAGACTGCTCAGTATTTGTGAAGCCCTGCTGAAGCGCCCGGTAGCGTCGGTTGGCGCCGCGCAGCGAGCCTGCCGAGCACCCTCGGCCCGCCGTCCAACGATAAGGGCACTTATTTCCGTCGCACAGTGTGGGAATGAGTGGGTGTTTGTTGCTGTGTTGCTGCTTTTGGACTCGCGCTGCACTAATGTGCGGTCTTCCTTTGGGTATATTTCCTCTGCACCATCTACCATTTTCTAGTCGTGTTTCCCAAACGAGTGTGATAAGTGACGGACAATCAAAGGAATAGCTTTCTGTTATTATTTGTTTCGAGCAGCAGCAATATTGAGAGGAACAGTGTAGTTGGTGTTGTGAACATGATGCCACCGTGTTAGTCGTTCGATTTTTTAGGGGGGAGAAACCAGAACAATATTTCCAGGGGAAAGGTTAGTGGGCTCCGCTGCCTGTGGTGTGACCTGGTAGCTGACAGACCCCGCGCCTGGCCCATGCACTGGCTGTGCGCTCCACGCTGGAGATGCCGCTCTATTGGTCAGGAGGCAGGACAGCTTCAGGTGTGCCTCAGGTTGCCATGGAGACCAAAGGAGACAGTTCAGGACGGCTATAAGCTCTTGTGGGCCATTAATTACTGTCCTCTTTTTGTGTGTGTGTGTGTGTGTGTGTGTGTGTGTGTGTGTGTGTGTGTGTGTGTGTGTGTGTGTGTGTGTGTGTGTGTGTGTGTGTGTGTGTGTGTGTGTGTGTGTGTGTGTGTGTGTGTGTGTGTGTGTGTGTGGGGGGGGACAGAGTTATGATGAGCTTCAGTGCATTGAAAATACTCACAGCGAAGGACAAATCAAGCAATACTATATTGCCAATATGATTTAAAAAAATGTCTATAAACTATCACGACTTCTTTATTTTCATTTCTTCCCTCCCTATTTTGTTGTTGCTATTTCACTTTGATTTAATGTCTGTTATGTACACCTATTTTAAGGTGCAATAATCTTGAAGTTATAGTCTGGTTACATTCTGTACACTATATACAAAAACAGTTGTCTCTCAAAAACCCTATTCACCGTACAATATTTGATGCTTACATTCCTGTAATACGGCTCTTGCGAATGTAATTAAATAGTTCAGATAAGATATTCAATGTTGATGCTTTTGCAACATATGATTCCACTGAATGATTTTCTGACTTCCTGACATTTGAATGATGTAAAAACGGATTCAGACTTCTGCCCATTGTTAAAGCCATATAGCAATAATGAAAAGTTATTGAAAAAATGTAACCTTCCTTTCATGCCTTCCTAGCAGTTAATTTAGTATTTCGGTTCTCAGAGCTGTGTGTGTGTCATCTTTGGAGAGATGGTATAACCATTTTGAGAATTCTATGACATTTCAAGCCTCCTTACCTCATCGATATAGTACAGTGTATGTATTTATATGCATATGTGGTTCTTTGAAAATCCAAATTCAACCGCTCTACCTTGCCCTTCCTTTGCTCTTTTGCCATAATAGTCCTCAACCGAGGATAATCAAAATGAGAACTGTTATATTAGTTATTACAGAAGTTTCACTTAATTATATCCAGATCTACTGCAGTTATTTATGCATGTTTATGTATTATTTCTTAGTTCTATTTTCAGTTTGCAGTTCCCATACATTCTTTCTCACTCTCTATCTCCATTTCTATCTTAATCTCTGTCCATCTGTATCTCCATCTCTATCCATCTGTCTGCCTATCTCCATCTCTTTCTATCTGTCTGTATCGCCACCTCTTATCTATATCTGTCCGTGTCTCAATCTCTATCTGTTTGTCTCTGACTGTCTCTCTCTCTCTATCAGTGACATGCTGGGGATTGCCTCATCCTTCAGTGCACAGTGTCACTTCTACATCAACCAGCCCTTCTCATTTCCTTGGTCTACTCGTGCGTACGGTATACAAGATATTCAACTGTTCCTCCCCCCCCCCCCCCCCCCCCCCATTGTGCTTACGTGGTGGTTGATGACTGTGGCTCTGCTTAGTAGCCAGTTTAAGCCCTTTGTCGTCCTTTATCAGGCTGGCTCTTTCTATCTCTAACCATTTGTATCTTCAAATGCATTAACTATGATTCTACATGCTACTTTTCTTTGGGTTACTAAATTCCAACTCGAGGCCTTTCTGTTTTTCTGAGTTGCCCATACATCCAAAGAAGAGCCCTAAGGCGTTGTGCAACGTAACACCTGCTCCACAGATGACTATCTCTTTCGGAGTATGTGGCAGGTAAGCTACAAATATTTCCAGGCAGACTTCAGGGGCCCCGGCAGACGCTGTGAGCGGTGTTGGGCTGCCAGAGAGAGCCCAGCACCTGTCTCTATCAGCTGTCTACTTTGTTTGTGTGTTGGGTCTTTCTGTGTTTATGATCGCTGCGTGGCCTTGGCCCTTTCCTCTGCTTTTAGAGACAATCCCCACAAGGATTATGGACAGACTGGTGTTTGCATGAACACAGCAGGTTTGTTATTGTTCGGTTCTAAAGTCCGATGTGGATAATGTCTGGTTACTAGGGGAGCAAACGCTATGTTTTTCCTAATGCATCGTCTCTTTTTTAGATTTATTTTTCCTGTTTTGTCCTTCCTCAAGAGGCCAGGAACATTACTGCGTCACCTTCACCATTACTGCATTACTACAGTTTATTGGAACTTTCTTCTTTTACAAATAATCAACTTTGAGTCAACAACTTCTTATCAACCAAAGGTTCTGCTAGACGTCACGCGCAGTGAAGCACTCATACAGTCACTCCTCACTCACGGTGATCTCTCGACCGTAAGCCCATAGACGGTCTGTGTTTCAAATAACATTTACTTTAGTCACTGTCTTTTTTAACCCCCTTCCCAAACTCTAAAATGTATCTGCGCTGAAGAGTGACAACAACAGAAAATCCACTAAAACGAGGTATCAAGCTTAACCCCCCCCCCCCCCCCCCCCCCCCCCCCCCCCCAAGCATTAAAGGCATCACTTTAAACCTGCTTATTTCAGTAGTAACCAGAATCATGTAGAGCGGGGGAGAGAGAGTCAGAGAGGAAAACCACCTCACATCTCCGGCACCCCCAATCCACCCACCCACCTCCCATCCCATGGCAGGGCCCAGCTTCTCCATCATCATCCCCCCCACCACCACCACCACCACCACCAGCACCACCACCATCAGCACCGTGGCTGAGAAAGTTGCGTGAGCTTTGATCACGTTGTCTTCCACTTCTTCTTTTCTGGGTAGCATGTCCTCTCGAGGCTTAGAGGCCCGCTGACTGCTCTGTGATAAGCCACCAGAGGAGCCCTGATCTGAGCCCGCCAGCACCCGGCACGGAGGAGGGGAGGGGGGAGGGAGTGAGAGAGAGAGAGAGAGAGGCGGCAGAGACATGGAGTATCGGAGGTGTGTGAGGGGGCGGGGGGGGGGGGGGCGGTAAGGAAGAGCAGCAATGCAAATTTTGTTGACGGACTGTTATGGCAGAACTCCGCTAAACCTCGACAGCGCCAGTATTCCCCGGTGCGCCTTTCGCCCAACGGCGTGGCCCGTGTGATTCACAGTTCACACCTCCCCGCGTAAGTGACTTGAACATCGCCGTCCTGTCTCCCTGTGTTATTTGTAGCTTCCTGATTAGCAATTAAAACACCTTTCCCCCCCCCCCCCCCACTATATAATTAGGCATGTGCGTTTTTATGAAGTTGCTGAGAAAATGTGCACGTGTTGCAATGACTCACTAAACTGTTACGAGGAGACGCGAAGAGGCGTCGGGTGGATGCACGCCTGCTTTGAAGCCCAACGTCCCCCCCCCCCCCCTCCCACCGACCGCCTTGTTGTCTACTGTCTCACCCCGATCAGTCTGTTTACACATAAAACATCGTTCTCAGCTCCCGGTATGAAAGGCTCTCGCCTAATTGACGCGTTGTTGCTTGTTTATTTGATATATGTTTACCAGCTGGGTGGTAATTGGCCAAGCGGTAATTATTACCCAGGATGCAATGCAGCGGTAGTGCGGCGGAGCTGTGGTGGAGCTGATGAGACTGAAGCAGAGATTAAAGTGTGCAGGTTACCGCCATGATCACAGCAGCGCCTTCAGGAGCCTCCATAATGGAGAGCTCAGACGACAGCTAATTGGCTCAATGTCTCTCGCTCTCTAGCGCTCATCAAGGAGGGTGTAGAAGTTAAGACGTATCATGGGTATCTCTCTGTCTCTCCGGGAATGGCAGCTGTACTTTTTTTTTTAACAGTACCTGCATGCTTGTTTCTGAGGCCAGTTACTTTGATTCACCTACTTTGTTTGTGCAGTGATTTAGTTTTGCTTTGCCCACTTACAGTTTGGTTTAGCAGGAGAATTCATTACCTCTTCATTCATGGCACCCTTTCTAATGTGTTGCCGTGGCGATGAAGTCATACCTGTGTGTGTGTGTGTGTGTGTGTGTGTGTGTGTGTGTGTTCCAAGTCATTCATCGAAGGTGGTGGACAGGCTTTGTCTCCTCCGTGATGAAAAAGATGGGGATGAAGGGGGGGGGGGATTATTTTGGTCTACCTTTACAAGCACACCCCTACAATATCTCGTGTTTGCATCTTGCACATAGCCTTGTTGATTCCGAAAGCTGCTGTTGTTTGATAGCTCGCTCTCTCCCAGTAGATCTCCCCGACGACGTCATGGCTGATGTTGTTGTTGTTGTTGTTGTTTGGCTGTGTTGGCTGGAGCGTGTGACTTGCATTTCGCTGGAGCTCCTTGGAGGCGAGTTTGTTTTTCGTCTCGGTGATGTACACAGGGGTGGGGCGGTGCTCCCCAACCGCCCGGCTGGAGGTGCTTATTTTCACAGGTGTTGTTTCTCCTTTTGTTTTCTCCTGCTTGTATCACTCACTTCATTTGTTTTTCTACTTTTTTTTCTCTTTCTCTGGCCAAGATGGAATAATGTGTTGATGCGGAAAGTGGAGCCAACTGGGCTATTTGCAGTATATGCTGACTCGAGGGAAACGAGGGAAACTATCATTAGTTGTTGTTATTTTGGAAGAGGCCATCTTATGTTTCTCCTATCTTGCATCTATAGCTTTTCGTTTGAGCAATCGTTTTGCTAGATTATTAACAGTTTTGTTGTGTACTCTTAGAGTAGTGTCGCTACTATCGAGTACGGTTGAGTTCACTGAAATGAAAAAAGAACTAAGCCAGCCTTGATGGTAATATGCTGGAGCATGTTTCCCAGACATGAAAGTTGTGTACAGAAAGTCCAGACTGCAGGAACTATTTAAGAAGTGCAGAAGAGTAATAGTAGCAAGCGACTCTGCCAAGTTACATCAAAGCATGCCAAGTACATCCCCATGATGTTCCTGCTATCTATCTATCTCGCTACTATTTGCGATACAGGGCCCTGCTATTGTGTTTAAGGCCACTCTGGTTTGATATTGAACAGCTACCACTGTTGAAGGCTATACATATACACTTGGAGCAATGAGTAAGCTGTTTCGACTTCCTTCAATATTTTCCTTTTTAAAAGCGTGTGTGTGTGTGTGGGCGTGTGTGTGCACGCGTGTATGTTAAACACACTGTGCTTGTGCGGCATGCTTTTAATTGGTTTAAAAATCAATTCAATGCTTTTTAGAAAACGTCTCGCATTAAGAATTAAGTAAATCAATCTTGGTTTTGTTTGTTTGTTTCGCATATCCCAGAGCTGAGCGTTGTTTATGTCAGTAAAGTGTGGTCCTGTGTGGTTACCGCTGTAGTTTGTGTTACGATTGATCGGCCTTACTTTCACAGAATTTCAATCACTCCCACTAAACCCCCTGCAGTGTAATCCGTCTTATTTTATAATTTTTTCTTCTTCTTTTTTTTGCAAATATCGCAAATAACTCATAAAGGGGATGGATGATCAGGCTCTTCTCGGAGGATAGTGGCTGCATGAGAACAGGAGATAGATGTAGATTGAGAGTCCTGTTCAATCTCTCCTTCCCTCTCTCTATCTCCCCCCCCCCACCCCGCTCACTCCGCCATCCTCTCCCACTCACTCTTTTCTTCTGGTGGCTTTTATCTGTCGTAGGCGCTGTGATAAAGACCTCGTCGGCCACAGGCGAATTGTTCTGGTCGACCTTGCACAGGAGACACACAAAAAGTGACAGAAACATGCATAAAACGGTATAAGTTGAAGAACAGCAATTGTTCCCATGAACTTGTGGAGAAGCAGCTTTATCTAACTCTTGAAGTTGTATTCTTTTGACTCGTCGTGGCTGATGATTCAATATGATATTGGCCTTGAATAACAGAAACATGAAGATATGAACCGTTACCATGAGAACCAGCCAACATGTGGCCTAAAATTGTCATGTCCAATATATGAGAGGGACGGGAGTAGCTAGCAGTATATTTTACAAAGATAGTCTATTAGGATGGCCTTCGTTACCACACACCTCTAGTTATAGGGCAACAGTTGGACCGGTTGAAATGTTCATGAGTGTATTGTGGTGCAGTATATTGATGTTTGTAGAGCAATCATCATTGCAATGATTCTTTCAGCCCTTCTTTCAGGCCAATAATGCATTTGATGTTATTGTTATTATTGTTTTTCAGGATTTACACTACCATTTGGTGAGATCATACCAGTGTTGGGGTTGTGTTTTGTGTTCTATTACCCGTCAATATGTCAATGATAGGGACGCCAAAGCTCTCTCCCTGCCTGCTAGATGATTCATCAGAACCTTGCAGTCACACTAATTATATATCGGTCACACTGTAGTTACCTTGTGTAAGGAAACAGGCCTATTGTCATCTATGGCCTTAAAGCGCACTTAAAAGTGAGTGTGAAGTGATGTTCTTTGGAGTTAGGTGGACGGGAACACTTTTGGGTTATTGTCCCGTTTATTGTACCAACTATGGCTTCAACTTTCAGAAGCTTTTTAAACCTTTATTTAGGCATCAACTTTTCCAAGGAAGGATTCCCTGGCAACGATAGCACACAAAGTTACAGACGTTACATCATTGGACGGCAACGGAGACCTGTGCAGCATTTCACCGGGTGCATTCAAAAAGGGTTCTGAGCGAGTACCCAGATCCTTGCGTTGGAAGTCTTTTGCTTCTCTCTCTCTCTCTCTCTCTCTCTCTCTCTCTCTCTCTCCATCTTTTAGAAAAGGTTCCTTTCTGAACCGTGGGCTGGAATGGTACAATATGCCAGTGGTCTTCTTTGCCCTTGGTTAGATCGGCGGCAGGTTCAGACGGAACCAAACCCCAGGACACATAGCTCCTGTAACCCAGAGGAACCGCCAGGGGCCCCGCTTAGCAGCCCTCTGGGGCTCCGTCCGTACCCTCCTCTCCCAGTGACATCAGGGGCGTCGCCTACTGGGTAACGACGAGTGGTCTGCCGGCACACAAAAAATGTGGACAGCACTCTTCTGCGTCCTCATCCAAGGATGTGGTGCCCTGGAGTAAGGCCCCTGAAACCCCCACCTGCGGCTCCCCTCTGCTCCGGCCATGCCAGTGTGCATGTGTTCACCGGCCACGCCAGTGTGCATGTGTTCACCGGCCACGCCAGTGTGCATGTGTTCACCGGCCATGCCAGTGTGCATGTGTTCACCGGCCACGCCAGTGTGCATGTGTTCACCGGCCACGCCAGTGTGCATGTGTTCACCGGCCACGCCAGTGTGCATGTGTTCACCGGCCACGCCAGTGTGCATGTGTTCACCGGCCACGCCAGTGTGCATGTGTTCACCGGCCACGCCAGTGTGCATGTGTTCACCGGCTCCCGGAGGGGTCAAAAGTAGAGAAAGAATTTCCCCCAAAAAGGGACAATAAATTACTGAATTGGTCCTTCTTCTTCAACAGTCCTGTTGTGTTAAAAAACAACAAGGCATATTAGCATACTCTCTCGGCCCACTCTTGCTAATGGGTTAAAGTTATTATTTTTGCCCGGGACTTGTCCCCGCTGAATCGGGCTGTTTGGACGGTTCTTCTTCTTTGGAGCGGTGCCAATTGAATTATTTGCCTTTTACCATGCGGAGGTGAGCGGGGAATATGGGGCTACCGTCGGGCCTGCAGGCTCCGTCCCCACCAGCCCCCCCCCCCCCCACCTATCTCCTTCTCACCGCTGCACATACAACCCCCCCCCCCTGCCCTCCCTCACATTACTCTGACAATTAGCACGCGCCGCGGCCGTCCCCTTGTGGCGTACGTAATTAGTTGGCGTTCTAATTCCAATGTGTTTATTGTCTGTTTATTGGCGGCGCGCTGTACATTACGCGCTGGGAACCGCACTCCTCCCTGACGTGAATGGACACGTGAGGCTGGCGGGGGGCGCCGCGTTAATGGAGTCCTCTCCCGTCTTTCATCACACCCTGTTTTTAATTTTATCGATGGCGGTTGACTGCGGCTCTGCAGTGCGTCGGCGAGCCGCCGCCTCGCATCTCACAGGCGGCATAACCAAATGATTTAGTCATGGGGGGGTTTTTAAAAAGCGACGGAGGCAAATGTTAAGTAAATGATGCAATTTTGTTCCCACTTTCTTCCCGTTGCCAGGCCGTCACTGCTCGCCGGCGGGACCTCTGCCAGCCCTTAAGTAAGTGGTACCCAGATGGTACTCACACGGTGCCCACTCGCTTACACAGCGGTGACGGGTAATAACCTAAAGCCGCCCTCCCCCCCTCCCTCTCCACCCTCCCCATAGGTCAGCCCGGCCGCTTGGCCGGGAGCCTGTTGCTCCACATGCAGGCTCTGTGCGGCTCGAGGAGGCTAGTGACGTTGTGGTCCTCCACCCTCGCGATGTCCCCCTCGGGCTCTGATGAACGGGACAAGAGTGGAGTTAATGAGGAGTGCATGGGGGGGGGGGGGGGGGGGCATTTGGAGAGCGGGATGGAGCCGAAAACATCCCATACGGCAGCTTGTGGCCGTCCCCTCGGTTAAAGCCGGGTTTACTGCCTGCTGTGGGTCCCCTCTTCGTCGGGCAGAGTAACTGAAGAGCAACCCCCCCCGCCTGGCAGAATTCGTCGCTATGAAGTAATTTCCTTATCTTATTATTATTATTATTGCTATCCTCTCGTAAAGTAGCCGCTGGTTTTGAAGAACACAGATTATCCTCTTCTCCTTTACCTCTCCTCCCTCTCTTTTCCTTCTTCCCTTATCTCCTCCCAACCCTCCCTCCTCCCTCTTCCCTCCCTTCCACTTTCTCCCGGCCTCTCTCCTCTTTCTATACCTTCCCTCTCTCCTCTCCTCTTCTCCTTTCTGTCTCCTCTTCCCCTCTCCTTTTCTACCTCTCCTCCAGTCCCCAACCCTCAGCATTGGGCCGGCCTTTCAGAACCCCTCTCCACCCTCCCCTCTCCGCCCTCCTCTCCTATCCTCTCATCCTCTCTGCTCTCGCTCCTCTTCCCCTCTCTCCCTCTCCTCTCTTGCCCTCCTCTCTCTCCTCTCTCTCCCTCCCCACCCTCTCCTCTCTTAGCGGGCTTCCCGAGCCTCTCTCCTCTTGGGCTGCAGCTGTGCAGTTCTGTGGGCTGGCTCTCTCCTCCTTGAGAACTGGTGAACTGTGTCATCCCTGGGCTACTAACAGCCAACAGCTGCAGCCGCCGCCGCCACCGCTGCAAAGCGCCCCGGCAATGTGGAGCACATTTCTGCAACACAGAAAAAGGAGAAAAAATAAATAAACAACGGCCAGGAGGAGGAGAGAGAGAGAGAGAGAGAGAGAGAGAGAGTGTGTGTGTGTGTGTGTGACGGGCGAGGGTGTGTGTGTGTGTGTGTGTGTGTGTGTGTGTGTGTGTGTGTGTGTGTGTGTGTGTGTGTGTGTGTGTGTGTGTGTGTGTGTGTGTGTGTGTGTGTGTGTGTGTGTGTGTGTGTGTGTGTGGAATAAATAAAACCACAAACAAAACACAGCTTATGCAAATCAGGGGACAATGTGTGCGTGGATCGATAAGGCGGTGTGTTTGTGGTCGGAAACCGTGCAGGACAACGGCGGCCGTCTCTGCACGCCGATGCCTCGTAGCGGAGTTCGGCTTCGGTTCCCATCCCCAACCATCTGTTGGGCTCTTTCCTTTTTTTTCCTCTCGGCCTCCGGCCTCCTCCTCCTCCTCCTCCGCCGGCCCGAGATGCCGGGGGGCCCTGCCTGGGGATGAGGACATGCTTTAACTATTTGTTGTTGAGTTGTGACACGGATCTCCTGACAGCGTGTGCGTCTCCGCGTACGGCCGGGCACCAGATGTTGACTGAAGTCGTAGTCATTGTGGGGGAGGTGGTGGTGGTGGTGGTGGTGGAGGTGGTGGTGGAGGTGGGGAGGCTGGGGTCAAACTGTCGGTAGGTTAAAGGTGAGGTAAGAAAGAAAAAAGAATGCAACACAACAGCCCTGGTGGTAATTGAAGTGGACTGACCCATGGGGGTGCTGTGTTTTATGGCTGACAAGAACATTCATTTATTTTCCCCATGCGTTGTCCTTGCTGTGTCTTACTCGGAACGGAATAATTACCCGTTTCTTTTATGAAATATGAATGTTCGATTCTGTCTCGCGCTAACTAGACAATACGCGTGTATATGTGAGTGGGTTATCCACACATTTATCCACACAACACTGTACACGCACTCTGCGGCGCCTTCCTCTAGCAGTCACCTTGTAATTGTTCCCGTGTCGTAAGCAGCTATTAGTATTGCCGGAAAATGGTAATGCTAGGAGAGGCTCATCTCCTGCCTGGGAAAATGTCTCTCTCTATCACACTCTAGCATTCTTCTAAAAGGGAAAACGGAAGATGAATTTTGGCCATAAAGAGGGCCGTATCGCATGGGCTTTTTATCCTAAATGGCTCTGGGGATTGTTATCCGTGGCAAGTGTGTCCTGCCTCCGTCGTGTTCAATCAACTGTCCATTTAGCTGTGACTGGGAGTAATTGTTCCCAAGTGGGCCCTACACTGACCTGTTAATGTCTGCGCTGACCCTCTGACCTTGTCGCCACGGCGTCGGGGAGGGGTTTAAATCATGTGGATCCCCCTCGGTCCTTTGGCTGGGTCAAGTGGGCGTCGCCGCCGAAGGACCACTCTCTTCTAATTGTACCCAGCAGAACGGGTCAGCGAGAGGTGGTGCTGCCGGGTCCGGCCCCCTTTATTAGCCGATCTCCCCGGTAGAGTGGCCCGGCCTAATGGGTCGGGCCATTGATCCAGAGCCATTCCCGGTCCTTCCTCCCTCGTCCCCTCACCCCCCTCAGAGGCCTTCGCTCTGAATGGTCGCTCCCTCGTTGGCTTGACGCAAACTGAGTTGTGTCGGGGTAGGGGGTGGGGGTGGGGGGGGGGGGGGGGGCCTCCTCCATTGAAGGGGTGCCCCGGAGACCCACTGAGGTTCCCCCTGGAGGAAGAGGAATGGCTATCCCCTATGGAGATTACCCTGGCGTACCGCCGTGACTTGTTGTCCCTCTCTCTCTGTTTGACCCGTCATATTTCCTGGAGTTGGACAGCAGAGTATTATCGCCTTTTGCTTTTATCAACCCTCCCCCCCCCCCCCCCCAACACACACAGAGCCTCACCCCTCACCCGACAGATATTGTTACCAAGGACGAACCACAACATATGGGGCAGCGGCTTTTATGCAAAGTGTCAAAGTGAGTGATATTGTGTATTCTCTCTGTGCAGCGCTAGGGAAATAAGGTTCATACTCACTATATACCCGCCGTGGTATAAACAAGGCGTCGCACAGGACTCTGTGGCTCTCAGTGACACCGGAGACTAAGCAGCACTCGCAAACATCTTTATACACACCTGTCTGAATTGTCTGGAATTTTGACACATAAATAAGTGCCAATTAGCACACATCTCTTTTAAAGTGGCCCGGTGTGGGAGTTTTCTTTGAAATTTGACAGGGTTTGTAATTGGAGTGTAAGAAACTGTGGAGCGATTACAACCACATGTTTTCTTAAGTTGCAGGGTGTTGGGACGCTGCCATGCGCACGGCCACAGAATGAAAGGAAGGCTTTACTGGGAGAGGTGCAGGGTATTAACTTAATGTACGAATGTTTAACCCAGCAATATACCTCAAAGTGTTTGCTTGTTTATATTTTTGTTTCATGGATGGGATTTAACTTAAGTACCACTTAAATCTTGGGCCATGCAAATTTGCAATAAAAAGTGAAATGCAGAGATCCGGGCTACGTCTTAAACTCACTGCAAGCATATTCAACTTCATTTTTTTTAAGGTGTAGAATTTTGGCACATCTACCGGAGCGGGCTTGGCAGAAAAGGGATATAATATTCATGATTATGTTTTAATTGGGTTTTCATTCCTATATAATGATCCCTTAATGTAGAAATAAGAAGGATTATATACATAGTTTCTTTATTCCCCATTGTTCCTATAGTAGCACAGCACTGAGAATTTTACAATCATAGTTGCTATCTTACACGTAGGTTATAACCCATAGTTTTACAGACTTGATAACTAAATATAATTAACAGAAATGTCTAGTTCCTTGATAGATAGCGATCACTGTGGCTCCTCCTACGTGTTGGAGAGGGAGGGGTTGAATCAGTTGGGTTCTGTCTTCATCCACAAGATGGACCCTGATCCTACGCACTGCAGCTTTAAGTAAAACGACACAAAATAATCCAAACCCTTTTGAATGATCCTAATCAAAAGTGAGGTTGGTAGGATAGATTCTGGGTTCAAACCCCAAGATCCACAAACTAACTGTCGGCGTCCTTGAGCAGGACGTCCTAACTCCTACCGCCAACACGCATAAAAGTCCCTGCTAAATAGCTACATTGTAAATAATGGCTGGTACGTCAAACCCAATTAGATGTCCCGGATCTCCAAAATCATGAGGACTCCTCCGCGGGACGTCCCGGAGTGAGAGGTACACATCTCTGGAGTGAGAGACACAACGGGGATGAAGGCAGGCATCCATGCGCCGGGGTGATGCTGTCTTTTGGGATCAACGTGTTCTGGGAGTAACGTGCAGCATGCAGGGCGCGTAATCAGAAGGGCCTTATCTGAGGGGGCGGCCGAGGGGGCGGCCGAGGGGGCGGCCGAGGGGTCCGCCGAGGGCCGACGGACAGCCCAGGAATGTGGTGTCGGCCTGTGGAAACAACTGCTCCTCTAACGGGGGGCAGTCGAATTCCACACGGCTGAATTATGAGCCGGGGCGGAGATGGAAGGCCCGTGGTTTGTTGTGTCTGGTTTTGAGGGGTGGTGGAGGGGGGGTGGTGGTGGTGGTGGTGGTGGTGGTCATGGGGGGAGGGGGGAGGGTAGAGACACAGGGTAGTGGTGTTGGTCCTACACCGCTACACAGAAGCAAGCAGAGTTTGTAGACTTGATCGTTTGACATGCCTTCCCCCTCCTGGAGTCGGCCAATTAAACACCGGGGCCGCGATGGTTACGCAACGTTGTTCGGAGACACAAAGCCACATTATAGTGGCAACAAAGCGGCACACACATCATATGGTCGGACAGGAAGCCACACGCATGCACTGGCATGCCTATGTACACACACACACACACACACACACACACACACATACACACACACACACACACACACACACACACACACACACACACACACACACACACACACACACACACACACACACACACACACACACACACACACACACACATATATATATAATGGAACCATGACAGGCAAGGCACAAAACAAGCAACTGTTCATGCTGCCCTTTGATTGTCGTTCTGCACGGTCCCTGCGACATATCTGGAAACCATTAGTACATTTCCACTTGTTTATTTGCCTCGACATCATAGTTCTATTTTCCGCCGTGCAGCAGGTTTTTTTTAATAAACAATGTCTCTGTTGGCCTTTTGGCGTGTCATGGCTACCAATCGAAAGGACTGTCGGCGCAGTTGGTTGAAATCCCAGACGGCTTCACGCAGGTCATTTACTGGTAGTCTGAAGGGTAGTCTGGGCCCTGGTGTATTTGATTCGGTGACGGTGCTGTTTGCGGTGTTGTGCCATGCTGTGGTGTTCACCTCATCTGCCAAGATGTGTGATGCATGGGAGAAACTGTGAAATGACTGCTATCTGCCTAAAGAGGGGATGCTTAGGGAATCTGTGTGTCATTATCTGTGTGTTGGAGTCTTGCGGCTCGACAAAATCCCGTTTGCTTTCCTCGCCGATGATGTCACCGTTGTACGTGTGGCTTCACCAGACCCGCCAAGGGACTTTCCCCAACTTTTCACTTCCTGTTTGTAATCACAGAATCTTTCCCCTTCCTGCCTCCTCTCCCCCCCCCCCCCCCCCCCCACCTCCCCCGTTCTTGCTCTTTCTTTATTTTAGGGCCGAAAGTGCTGTCTTTAATCACCCAACCCCCTCCATGTTCCAGTCCTCCCAAGACTGTGAGCTGAACTCTGATTGGAGGAATGGAACGCCCGTCCGCCCTGCACCAGTGAACAGTGGTATGTATATTAGGTTGTCAGTCATGAACATGTTGTCAGTAATGAACACCATTTTTTGGTAACCACTTTTTGGAGTGTTTATTCAAAACTGTGAATGGTGAGTTGTCGCCTACAAACGACAATGTAGATCTCGTCTGCACCAACGGCAAGAACAAAATGACGCATGAACGAGCTACCACTATTTCTCTCTAATCGACGCGACACTCTAGTGACGGCCATAGATAGTCATTTTCCTAAAATTAGACGCACAACATGATATACCACAACAGCAACAAACCAGTGTATTTTCTGATGGTTAGAAATCAATGCTTGGCATTAAAGCCGTGGGGTTCTGCCTAGAAAATGGCAGATTGAAACGTACAGATGCTTTGATTGAGAGTCTCGAAACCCATCCTACGTGGCGCGCAGGCATTCTGTCATATCCGATGTTCTCTGATCTTAATCTCCCTCTGCCAGCTGACGCCAGGAGTCTCCGAGATCCAACTCATTAGGCTCATTTGCATCAGGCCATAATTAGCTTTAAGTACATCCCCAGAGATTAAGCCAATGTGCTTTTTATCGCTTTTACCATTAATTCATTAATCCATTGATAATGATAAACTTTTATTGCAAATATGAAAAATGTGGAGATGAATCAGACGCACAAAGCAATCTTCTTCAAAGTGTATTTCTGTGAGTGGTTTTCAACCAATCACACATAATACAAAACACTTGATTATCTTGCTAAGGGTTGCAAAGACGGGAACCAGGTCATGTTTATGATCGGATTAGTTGTCATACGGCCATTTGTTTTCTTCATATGGCCACATGAAGGGGGGGGAATCAACTCACTGCCATGCCTGAGAAGGTGCACCATCGGTGGCCGGCTGGCTACGTGACTGCGCAGTGTTTAGTGTCTTTAGCACTGGCGTGCCTCTCTGTAGCACCCCTGTCCCCCCCTTCCTTAAATTCCCCTCTGAGAGTGTCTGAGAACCCCCCCCCCCACCAAGCCTCCATGATCAGAAGAGGACGTGACATTTGTGACGGGAGGTAATGGAAATCTTCTCGCAATTTTAACCCCCCCACTGTGAGGACGAGACGGCCTGCCTCCCGCCCGGCACCCAGTAGCGGTGCCAGGCGGGAGACCCCCTGATGAGACGCCCCCAGCGGGCCCCTTACACCGCACGGCCTCAAACACACGCCAGGCTGTGTTTATTTTCGACGCTTTTACGCTCAGTTTTTTTTCCGAAGTAATTACAACGATTGTGAACAAAACATTCTCGCAGATATTGTTCAAGAATTTAATTTGAAGTAGCGAAGTCCTCACGTCGGTGACTGTGATGTTAACGTGTCCTTAATGATTTCCGCTGTAGGTGAGCGTTGTTGTGTGGTGCAGCGGGACTGTGCGTTGCGGCCGCACATGGCGTGTTGTGATATAAACTGTAGACTGTAGAGCGGGAAGAGGTAAGGGCAGAACGAGAGGGAGGGAGGGAGGGAGGGAGGGAGGGAGGGACGGTGGACGGTGGACGGGGGGCTGTGCGGTTGCGGCGGGGGGGTCGGTCTCAGTTGACCTGCCTCTATACTTAACGCCTCATTTCTGCGCTGTGTGGCTCGCCGTCCGGCCCTGTGATCTGTCGCCATAAAAGGCGGTTTCTTTTTCCGCCGCTCTTAGCTGATGGTGCACTTGGTCACGGGGTAATACCAGAGGGTTACGGGTGCCCCCCCCCCCCCCCCCACCCGCTCCGCCCTCCGCCTTCCCCTTGACTCACATCTAATGGATATATGTATCCCCATCAGGAGGGCTCATAAACATAAAACTGCTGCCGCGTTCGGGCTCGAGCCAGTGGAGCCGGACCGAGAGGGAAAAAACAGCGCACCAAGCGAACACTTCCCCTTGACCTCTGGGAAGGGCAGTTCCTATCTGGCGCCCTCCGTCGTCCAACTCGCCGCCGGGTGCACGCAGGGAGGGACAGGAAGTCCCCCCCCTCCCGCGTGCTCTCCCTCATCCCTCAGTCCGCTCACAACCTCGTGGTGCTGGAGCCGGCGTGGGGGGGGGGGGGGTGGTGAGGGACCGGTGCCTTCCTTAGGGGTCGCCGTCTATCTGTCTGACTGAATTCTTGAGGTGCTGATGCGTCGGTGTACTGATGTGAGCGATGGGCAGAAGGAAGATGGAAAAAGACAGACAAAAATGGAAAGGGATAAGGATGATGGCGAAGGAGAGAGAAGGAGGGGATGGCAAGAGAAGCAGAGCGAAGGATAGAGAAAAAATGGGCACACTATCAAAAATTAGTAACATTCGATTTTCAGCATGAACTTGTGTCCCCCTGCGGCTGGGTCACATAAGGTACCCCAACCCAGTTATTTTGTTCGCGGGTTGTGTGTTGTGCGTTGGCGATTCATCATGTATTTCTGTGGCTCGAAGGGAGTTTGGTCCGAGCAAACAAAAGGGGTCATCTTTGCATTTCCCTTTGCGCTGGCCTCAAGGTACATACAGAGACAAGAGGCCTGGCCCTGTCCTTACTGCATGGCAGGTGGTAATGGGCCAGGGAGAGAGAGGGAGAGAGAATTGTTTTAATTTTAAAATGATGCTGGGTTAGTCGCTTGTGCGGAGAACACCCTTTTTGTGGGTGACAGGCGGAAGAGTGTGTTTTGTGTTATTCTTTGCGTGCTTGTTGTGTCTTTGTACAGGAAATGACGAAACAGAGGTTCAGAGGATACCACACACGCATGCATTCAAACACAGATAAACAAACAAATTGGCGTACACAGCACACACAAAATAGTACACTCACAGAAAACAAATAAATGTACACCCACACAAACTAGCACAATGACATCAAACTCACAATCATACACACACACTAAAACATATACACATTACACTACAACATAAACACATACACTAAAACATATACCAATACACAATGAAACTCATTGCTGAACACACAAACATACACAGAGACATTCTCATCCCCACTAACACCAAGTCCCACTCACTTCCACACTTCCCCTGGGCAGGATGAGACCTGCACGGTGAGAAGTTAGCCTTCTGAGTACGTGTCTGGTCAGTGAGCCTTCTCCTCAGGCAAACACTTTAACACCCAGTGTGTCTGAACCAGGTCCTGTCGCAATGTTGTGGGTTCATCTTCATTTACCTCCCACAACCCCTATAATGACATTCTCCCATGAGGACAATCCTCAAAAGTACCAGATAAGTAGTCCCCAAAAGGCCATAGAATCCTCATGAGGACATGGGTTCTTCATAAGGAGGTTTTTCAAACCGTCATCTGAAAGAACGGATGGTGTGAACTATCACAAAGAAGTGACGCCTGTGTCACAAGGGGGAAAGTGCTACTGATCAAAATACAACTTATTAGAATATTGTTTGGTTCACTAATTACTTATCACAGTTTAGAATTCCCCCTTTTTGTTTTTTGTTTTGAATCCCCCGCACATGCGAGTGTTATTAATAATTTCTGACAAGATGTCTTTTGGAAGAAATGACGAATGGAAAACAAATTTGGGCCGACTTTAGAATTTTGCATTAAGTAAAATTAAAATTCAGAAGCGGGGGGGGGGGAGGGAATCAGGACCGCTTTTTAGGGTAATTTAATCTTTATTTACGCCAACGTGAAGTTATGGTGAACGTGCTCTCAAATCAGTGGAAAGACATTGAAACAACACGAGAACTAGCAAAGGAACGGTGGGAATAAATGAGACCACACTCTGTGCGTAACAAGGGGGGCGAAACAGAGCAGATCAAGACGGCCGTCGAGGATCCAGGCCGGGGTGGGGGGGGGGGGGGAGCTACAACCTATGTCAAAACGGACACTCACAAAACAAAGAAGAAGGCCAGGAAGAATTAACCTCGACAAACAGGCTTTCATTTGCTTCTTAGTTATGTTTCTATTCTCCCCCCCCCCCCAGATCCCTGTGATTGTGTGTACAGTTCCACGCGACGCGGGATTCGCACTAGCGGGCAAAGCGACCACGCGTGGAATGAACGCTCCGCACACATAATACACCCGTCACGCACCGGCCCTGTCTGAGCAGAGCCTGACAACAGAGAGCAATTTGTGGACTCTGAGCTCGTCATGTCTCAGCTGTTGCCTCCGACATGCTCCGTTGCCTGGCTGCGTCTCCTGTGATAATGCGTGGTGGTGGGGGGGGGGGGGGGGGAGGCGGTAGGGGAATGGGGGGGGTGGGGGGGGGTGTAAGCATCGGCAGGTAGCACAGTTGCAGTGTTCCTCAGCGGAGGTACTGCCGCGGCACCTGGCGTCTTGGGAGGTGGCTGCCTCACGTCCCTTTGGTACACAGACCACCGACGGGGGGGGGGGGCAGCACCCACTGGTGATTCCCCCCCGGCTTGTACGGGGCGGTGGGGTGTGGAAACAGCGGTTAAATAAAGGTGACAAGAGTCCCGTTCTGGCCGATCGGCATGGCGTTCGCCCGCGCGGGGGGGGCTCATACTTTATGAGTATGAGGAGGGAGGGTGTTGCGACCGCATCGAGGAGCAAATCAAAGCGGGTATCTCCCTGGCCTCCCTGCACCTTCCTGTTGGGACTTGAAGGCGATTGGGAGAGGTGGACGCCGACGGTTGGCGGAAGCGCCGTGGAGGAGTGAGTATTTATTTACCGTCGGCGACACAACGGCCATGCTTTGTCTCAGGAAGCGGTTTCACGCAGGATGTGTGTACCCCCCCACACACCCCACCCCGTCCCTCCTCCCACACCTCCAGCCCACCTTCCTCCCACGCGCACATGTACACACACACACACGCACACACACACACAAACCACCCCCCCCCCCCCCCCCCCCCTACCCCAGCCCCGGTCACGGCACTCTTTCCAACTTGTCAACACATCACATTTCACCACGTTTGAACTTCTCGTATTGTGCAGTCTTTCTTGTTGCTGTTGTTGTCGGTGGTGGTGGCACTGGTGGTGGTGGTAGTCATGATGGTGGTGGTGGTGGTGGTGGTGGTGGTGGTGGGTTGAACTAGTGGTGGTGGTGTTGGTGGTGGTGGAAGCGGCAGCAGTAAGGTTACTGGGTGGAGGAAGTTGAAGGCGGCGATTGGCTGCCCATGGCCTTGGTGTGTGTGTGTGTGTGTGTGTGTGTGTGTGTGTGTGTGTGTGTGTGTGTGTGTGTGAGAATCTGGCTGATTCCAGTGTGGGCCAGCTAGAGGGCTCACTCAGCAGGCCTTCCTGCTGGGCCCTGGTAGGCGGGCCTGGGTCAGAACAGGTCAGGGGGAACTGGGAGGGGACCGCATTTGGACCGCAGGGTGACACGGACTGTTTATGTGTTGGGAGGACAACAAAAGGAAAGTGTGTGCGTGTGTGTGTGTGTGTGTGTGTGTGTGTGTGTGTGTGTGTGTTCGTTCCCTTGCCAGGAATTTCTCCTTGTAAAGTGAGGAGGGTTGGGGGTTGGTGGAGATGCAGAGAAGGGGTATTTGAGGTGCGCAAATCCCAATAATTACAGCGTATGCAGTACCTGCCTTGCAATTACCTTTGTTGTCACCCTACAATATGCTCTTTCCATTACGGTAAGCGGCGGCTTTTTAACGGTGCATTACTTGTACGGCGTTTCTCCTCCCGCCACCCAGTAGAAGACATGCAGGAAATACGGCTTCTTTAATAACATCCCCATGCCGGTTTTCAGCCTTCACTGTCTGATCGCAGCGCTGTCACTGCACAGGCACTTCATTCTCATGTCGCCATGGACCTCTGTGTACGTGATAACGGAGTGGAGAGAAAGTGAAAACGGGACGCATCGGCTTCATGTCGGTGCTCGTCCATCTCATAGCTTTAAGAGACATTTCGTCTTTTTATTTTTTACTTTTTTTTTGGCAATGTGGACAGCCACTTCTGAACTCCAGAGTGTTTAACAGAAAGAAAAACACACATCTGTTGAGGCCAAGCCTTGTTGGTTGTAAAACATTTCCACTATGTTGTTTTTGTGCGACGCACACAAATGTCAAAATGAACGTTTTCTGCTGGCTTCTCATGTTCTTTTAGTCACACATTAAGTACAATCATGCTTTTGTCATGTTTGACCTTAAGAATTACTATAGCACTAGCATGGACATTGGCTGTCCGTCCCAGGTCTCTGTTGTATTGTTGACACCATACTGCTCTTGTCTACCATGCTGTGCCCAAAGCAAATAAGCCCTTTTACTTTTGATATGGAAATATGTTGTGAGGGTGTGTCCATTGTCTTCGGAGCAGTCTTTTTCCCATTGTCTTTTTGTTATCATGGTGTATGGAAGTGTAGGGTCATAACGTCTGGCCTGGCGAGACAGACATATTATTCTCTAGGGGTGGGAATCTCTTGGCACCTCACGATTCGATTCCGATTATGAGGTCAACGATTCGATTCCGAAGCGATTATCGATGCATCTCGATGCAACAATTCTTTTTATGTACATTTCCATGCGTGATTTTCAAAAATATAAGTATACATCTGGGTTTGCTACTCAGTTTGCTAATCACTTCCTACTTTTGTGATGACCATTAAAGACATCAACAGATGAATTAACTTATCTAATATTTCATAAGAGAGTAAGCTTTTGTCACAAATATGACTTTCTATGAACAATGCAATAATCAATGCAGATTGCATTATAATAACACAATATGGAAGCATGCAAAAAATAGGTTTCAGTTTTATTTTCTTTCTAATCTTTCTTTTCTATATCATTAAAGGGAAAGCTGCTCTTGAATTAGAAGGAGTTCTTGTGTCTGGCTGTGAGTTTGCGCGCATGCTATGCGTAGGCTGAATCGCAATCGTGTCAAGACAAATCAGATTGGGCAATACATACTGAAGATAAATTCAATCATTTTAAAATGACAAAAATTATCCCTCTCTGGCGAACAGAATGTTGCAGCAGGCGAAATTAATAATTCTGATTATTAATTTATCTGCATCGAGACAATCGTTCTAGCGAGAATCGCAATGCATCGAAGAATCGATTCTTTTTCCCACACCTATTATTTTCTCACATTGGACTTAGCATTCTGCTGCGAGTAGCAAGAGGCTAATGCCTTCCTCACAGATCCCTAATTCAGACAGGAAGTACTGCTACTTAAACCTATTAGGGATTTTAAAGGAATTCTCTGATTGATTTGATGACTGCAACATGACCCACAGGGGTTGGTGCGACGCGGTCATTCATAGTTCCCCTTCTGCCCACTTCCCTCCGTCTGATCTGGGATTCTGGCTGGGGACGTGACCATCCTATAGCCCCCCCAGCCCGGTCAGGTGTTGGCCTTTCCTCCACCTTCTGTGGCGGTGGTTCCCGTCAGCCGGCCCCTCTCCTTCTCTTGGTCTCGTGGTGATTGGTTGGTTGTATATCACACCTCTAAAGCGGTTGCATTTGGGTCATAATGCAAAATAATAGGACAATAGTGTTGTGCATAACGTCCTGTAAACACAGACGGCCCTTGCAGCCCCCCTCAACACATACCCCCGTTGTCCTGCTAAACCCGTTTCTGCCTCTTTAGGGTTAAGGTTTGCTTCCGCAGTAGAAAGAGAAGCGAGAGATAGAAGAGAGGGGGATCTGACTGGTCTGTCCCCCCATCCCCCTCGTATTCTATGCGGTTGTTGACTACTAATGAATGGGGTGTTGGGAGATCACAGGACGCTTGGGCTACACAGGAGGGCAGATTAAACCTAAACGGCATGTGATCGGGATGCTAATCCCTCCCAGGAATTTGGTAGTAAGTGGTCATGGGGGGGGGGGGGGGGGGGGGGGGGGGGATGCCTCTTTCATCCATAAGCCTCATATCAAGGTTTGCTGAGTTTCAAGGCAGTGACAATGAGAGCAAGCCTAGGTTTGATGAATGCAGGCAGGATGGCAAGAAGTGCAATGTTTGTGTTTTTGTTGAAGAGTCAGATTCCGCACTAATGGGAGTGGATGAGGAGTGCACCTAATATTTACTTTGATACAGACGCCACCACAAAGGCTCCTTATGCCAGCCTTTTGCTTAATTGATGTGTTGGATGGTGAAGCTAATGGGATGAGTCATTAAGCCTATTCTGAGAGTTTTATTTAAAAGGAGAGGAGAGAGAGGGAGAGAGAATCTGCAGCGGAGTGTTCCCCTTCCCTAGAATAACAGGCCGGTGGCTTGGTTAAAAAGGCAGATAATATATGTGCGAGATTGATCAGTGACTAGCGACCCCATTATCTCTGGCGATGTTAATTACACTGTGCTCAGCTCGCATGTCAAAAGGAGGATAATTGAAGAAGGTAAAAGCGGTGCCAGACTTTATTTATGCTTTCCCTTTGAGCTGGCGGCAGCGCTGGGCTGCTCTCTATCCTGCACACGCATTTACCTCACTTCCCTTTTTTCTCTCTTTCTTCTCATCTCCCTGTTTTTTTTGTCTTACCTTCGCTTCTGTTTATTTATTGTGGGGGGACATCACATGGTCTGGAAGTATAATTTGTGCCGAGGTGCTATTCACGGTCATCCCCCCCCCCCCCCCCCCACACCTGTGTGTGTGTGTGTGTGTGTGTGTGTGTGTGTGTGTGTGTGTGTGTGTGTGTGTGTGTGTGTGTGTGTGTGTGTGTGTGTGTGTGTGTGTGTGTGTGTGTGTGTGTGTGTGTGCGGGGTTGAAGGAGAGTCGTCAAGTCAAAAAGCACTGCAATGCAATTATGGACATGCGTTTTTTATGATGCAAATATGCATATTTATTTATGCATGTGCTTTTTAACTAATTGGTCATTTTGCACCCAATCCCATGAGGCTTCTGTCGGGGAAGCCTGTGGCATGGCATTGTCCTTTTACTTGACTGAAGCATTCAGTCGTTTCTCAGAGGGGGGCTAATGTGGATCCAAGATTCTGTGTCATTGTTCACTCCCCCCCCCCCCCCCCCCCCGCTGCCTCTTGCTCGCTGGTTCTCCCCTGTGATGTCGTGTGCACGGAAGAATTCACGGAAGACACATTTTTGGGAGGCACATTGGCGATAAACAATAAAGGATTAGGGGAAGGTGACCGTTGCAGATGTCCTACTTAAGAGGCATTTTTCAGGATAAGCGCGCAAAAAATCTAAATCCATCCCATACCTTCCCCCTTTTTTTAACCGTACGAGCTTGTTGTGTCGTTGGCTATCCACTACACGGTTTATCCAAAGCAACTGATGGTGAATAAAGACGTCAGTAAGAAATCCAGGGCGTCTTGCTCAAGGGTAAAGTCTCCAGGTAGGATCGTAGTTTACCAGCAGGCCGTGGACATTGGGGTTCAAACCCGGTACCTTAACCCTGCCCTCTGAGGCACGGGGAAGCTCAGCCTAACTAAACGTCAGATAAATGAATAGCCTCAACGAAAACCAAATCAACAGAGCCCTGCATGGGGATGGCCTCAAAACAGTTGTTACCGCGGTTACAGATGCTATGTCTTCCTCTGCCGCAATTAACAAGGGGGTGTGATGGCCAGGCACACTGTTAGATGTGTACATGTACACACCCGCGAGGCCATGCATGAATGCACACACGCACACACGCACGTATACAAAAATAGATTTCTGAGACGATGAGCCTGCGCCGCTGCGCTGTTGTCATAGTAACTGGGAGCCGGGGCCTTGGGGGAGTGGCTAATCTGTGGTCATCTCACCTGAAGCTGGGGTGTGTGTGTGTGTGTGTGTGTGTGTGTGGATGACAGACAGCTGCTGTGTGCATGAGGCAGTGCATCACCTGGTGGACACTGCAGAGAATAGTTTTTCACGTCTGCCATCCTCTCTGAAGCGACGGCTCGCCGAGACGTCTTTATCACGTTGTGCTTTGATAGTTTACCTGAAGTCACTCCTCACCGCCGTTTGCAGCACGGATTGGAAATCAGCGTGTTCCATTAGCAGCGGTTAGGCGAATATTGTCTGTCTGTCTGTCTGTCTGTCTGTCTGTCTGTCTGTCTGTCTGTCTGTCTGTCTGTCTGTCTGTCTGTCTGTCTGTCTGTCTGTCTCTCTCTCCCCCCCCCAGTGTCAGAGACGCAAGGGGGAAAGTGTTTTTGAGGTGGGGGTCGCACAGTTGCTTGTGGCGTGGTTCATATGGGGTCAGGTGGAAGGAAACTATGCAAAGTATCCGCTCGTTCCTTGTGATTCTCAGGCGTCATTGGCTGGAAAGTACTTGCGTCACGTCAATGCATGTTGAATCAATGCCCACGTCACGAGCTGAGCGACTCCACACTGCCACCCGTATTCCTACCACAGAAGGTGACTGGGACCCCCGGGACAGGGACCCCCGCGACAGGGACACGGCTAGGCACCAACTGCATTTACGTTGCTAGTCAGTGTAGCCATTAGACTTCTTTCTCTTTGTGTCTCTCCCTCCTTCTCTTTCTTTCTCTCCGTCTGCGTCTTGCTATGTCTCTCTGATGGTACATATCGGTCTGTCTCTCTGTGTCCCTCTCTCAGGGTTTCTCCCTCTCTATCTCCCTCCCCTGCTGTATGTCTGCAGAGCCACAGTGTCAGCAGTATGTGTCTATCAGACGGTGCCTTCTCCCTCCACCACCGCCACGCTTCCTGCCATAGGACGTTGTACTGTATTTACTTTACTGTGTTGTTTTTTTTATGGCCACTTTTGTTTGTCAGGGGAAAGATCTCTGTGTACTCTGCTCTCTCCGCGGCCAGCCAGCAGTATTTTTCTGCGCCGTGCGGTTCGGCCTTATCTGCGCTTGAGGTCTGCACTTTAATGGGCGTTATTGATCTAAACAACATCAGGGGTTGCAGTGATGTTATTAAGGCCGAGATAACTTCTGTGTAATTCCACTCCGAACAATATATTAGCCCCTTTATTGGTCTAAATAACTTTGCCTTTTAGACAGTAATGCACCAGTAAATCGCCACGGCTCTTCACGTCGGCAGGACCTTAATAAAGCATTTCCTCTCGACATCCTGCTGCCACGGAGAGAGAGCGAGCGGGCGAGCGAGAGAGAGTGAAAAACGACAGGTTAAAAGGCATGCTGGGAAGTTTCAATGCCATCACCGTAAATTATCTCTTTTGAATGCGTAAATAAATCCTGAGAACGGGGCGAGATGGAGAGAGAGAGTGAGCTGTGAACTGAGAGTGGAAGAGGTGGGCGGGGGCGGGGCGTGGTTAGAGGGGGGGTGGGCAGGAGGGGGGGGGGGGTGGTGAAGTGGGGTTGGGTGGACTCGTGGGGGGGGGGGGGGGGGGGCAGAGAAGGATTAGTAGGTATAGGGTTTGGGGTGTGTGTGTGTGTGTGTGTGTGTGTGTGTGTGTGGGGTTGTGGCGGGTCGCTAGGTATAGGGTGGGGTGGCGATGTGGGTGGTAAGGGGGGAGGATGAGTAGGTGGTGGTTAGAGTGGGTGGTTGGTGTGATGGGTGTATACGGCGACTAGGGAATGGGCTGAGCGTAGAGGGGTATCTGTTTTGCACGTAGATATGCTGTCGGGCAGATTAGCCTGCTATCCGCCCGACGCAGACACGCGGCACACGGAGGGCAGCAGCCGCCGGCGCTGTTCTGTTGCTACAGGGTGGTGTATACATAGGGTGATCCCTACCTATTAAGACCACCACGAGGGCTGTAGCAACACGGCAGAGCGATGGAGGACCCGGTGTACATTGTTGATCAACCCTTGGTTGTGGACTGCAGCGTTTGTAGCGGACGGCTTTTAACGACGTGTGTGTGTTTAATATTTATTTGAAATAAACCCCCACAAATCCACTTATCTGAAGGCATATTTTCAAGGGGCTGAGGGGGGGGGGTGGGGGGGGGGGGGGAAGAGGCAGGCCGTATTGGGGAAGGGAATTATAATTTGCAGCTATTTAAAGCCCCCCCCCCCCCCCAACCCTCTCTCTCCCGCCACCCCAACCCCCCGTTCTGGTAATGAATTATTTTGTCATCTTGCCTGTGATGAGATTCATCTTTAATAACTGTAACAATTATTTTATTAAAAAGAGAAGTCATGCATTATGGCTATCTCGGCAGGGTCTGGAGCGGGGAGAGCATTCTCATTAAGAGCATTATATTACCCCCATGGTGCTGTCCCAGTGGAATTACACGAGGTGTCAACAATGCTTGTGTAAGAAGTAAGCAGTCATATTTACACAGGGCAGCTTTTTCATTTGCCGCCTGACACCGAGAGATGTATTAAAAGAGATACTAATGCTATCTATCTGATCAGAGTCTCTTTTAATGGGGGGAAAAATCATAGCGCCGACTTTTAATAAATCTACGGCAGTTCTCTTTTCACTCTCTCTCTTTCTCTCTCTTCCTTCTCTTTCTCGCTCTCTAACCCAAGTTATGAATCATCAATCAATTCACACACTGCCATGTTTTTCATTGTTGAGATTGATTTGATTATTTGTTAGTTTGAACAAAGAACTATGTCACATGTTACTCGGCCCTAAATATTTTGGAGTCACCAGTTAAAAAAAATAAATCCTGTTGTCGTTATGATTGATTTGTCAACTCTGATCATCTGCTTCCTGTGTGTGTGTGTGTGTGTGTGTGTGTGTGTGTGTGTGTGTGTGTGTGTGTGTGTGTGTGTGTGTGTGTGTGTGTGTGTGTGTGTGTGTGTGTGTGTGTGTGTGTGTGTGTGTGTGTGTGTGGCGGTTGGCACGCTGTGTAACATTGTGTTCTCTAATGGTTCCAGGCCCAGGGTTGCTGCTAATGACATGCTTGTAATTGTTTGTCAGTGTGGTAATGCGTGATTTCCTTTCTCCATGTGAAGTTGCATGTTTGACGAAGGAGGGATCTTGTCAGGGAGACAAAGTGCTGTAATTTGTCACCAAACTAAATGAGCTTCTCTTTAGCCATTGAGTGCGTGTGTGTGTGTGTTGGTGTTTCTGATGCATTCAAAAGGTGGATCCCTGGCCTGATGCCTGGTTGTTATGTTATGATTTCCACATAATCAACAGCATTGTGTAAATGGCAGGAAGTCTTGAATTTTAACTGCCAGCTTCCTCTTGTGGCTTCAGAAAGGCTTGTATTTAACTTGTATTTTACCGGTGCAATAACAGTGAAACCAGCCACCTAAACCACGTGTCAGTGATTTTCTTTTCATATAGATTTGTGTCAGGAACCTTTTCCCAATGGCGCTCACTCAGACAATGTCCAGAGACAACATTAACGTTGGGACGGAGAACCTGTTTTTGGAACAAAATCGGTTGAATTGTGTTTTACAGAATAACAGAAGTGAAATTACAGAGAGTTAAGTAATCCTTTATTCTTCCAACTTTTTGGAGTGATCACTTCCCTTTTGAGCTTGGCATAATTTTAACTGAGAAATTATTTCACCATCTGGGGAAGGCGAGTCACCAGCCAACTCCTACCAGGGTCCAACTTTAAACACTGTCCTCCTCTTACGTCTCTCCCTCTCACGGCCTTTGTGCACGCTGCCCTCAGCGAACAGCCTGCTTCTGACCCGCACCGTATTGCGGTGATGGGGACAGATTCCTGCTCGTTAGCAGGCTAATGAGGCAAACAAGGCAAACAAAAGGAAAGGTGTTCTGAACAGGGTTTCCCCCCAGGGGGGCTACTTGTTGTAACAATCGGCCCTCCGTCTTCCTGATCCACCTCCTCCACATCGGGCCCCGTGCCGGCGTTGGCGGCCCGGCGCTTCCTTCTGCCGCGGCGCACGCTGGCGGGCGGGTGAGGGGGGGGGGGGGGGGGGGGTGCAATCAGCTAAATGTAGCCTCTGCTTTCTTATTATTACCTGGACGCTCGGCGCCGTGGGTTTGACTTCCAAGGACAAACGGCAGTAGGAGAAGGGCCGATCCGGCGTGCGAAGTCCCTGAGCTCTCGCTGAGCTGCCGATCCCTTCCCTGGGCCAGCTGTTCTCTCAGATACACTCGGCCCGCGCTATTCTCTTAATATAATTCTGGGGGGGGGGGGGGGGGGCTCAGGAGAATAGTGCAAAAAAACAAGCGTGCCAGCGAGGAGAGCGTTGGATTTTTCATCAGCGGACTTCCACCGGCACAGAGTTAGTGGGCAGCGCTCGCATTCATGAGCAGATGTTCAGCACAGTTACACTCTGCGGCTAATATGAACTTATTGGCCTCTGCCATTGGCTGCAAGGACGTTGGCAGCGACCTGGCATCAGAGAATTGCTCCTGGTTAGAAAAAAGGCGCGGGCCTGAACATTGTTGCCCTGGCCTTTTTCAGCCACTTCCCGGGCCAGAAGCTGGGCGCCCAAACAGGGGAAGCCGCTGACAGCCCATCCGTCTTGGCGCCGACAGTGATGAAATACTCGCTGCCATTCGCTCGGGGAATAAGCGTTAAAAATTCCGGCAGACAATTTCCACGAGTTTATCATTAATTTATTACGACACTCTAAACAGGAAAAGCACACCCCCCACGAAAGCGCACCACTTGGCAGGGAATGCGGCGTAGCGCTAAAGGTGGGGTACGGGCCAGGCACGGGCACCCCGGCGTTAGCTGAAAACGCTTACTGCTTGCAGGGAGGGAGGGGGGGGGGGGGGGGGGTTCAGTACCCTTGAAAGAGGAAATTCATGGAAGTCAGGCACCTGTGAGGGGCTAACTGCTTGGCCCTGGTTGGTCTGTGGTCGGGACCAGCTGGTGCTGTGGTCAGCCTATGGGCTATAACACTCCCCCTTAACCCCGCTGGTTCAGGCATCTGCACAGCAAAGCTGTCGGGTGTGAGCGCGTGGCTGTGGACACGTTGCTCCCGAAGCAAAGTACGCCCCGCTTTTAAATTGGACAGCTGCGAAGTGGGGCCGGGGCCGACTGCGAGTTTTATAGGTAACACGCGGCCGCTCTCGGGAGAGCGTGAAAGTCACGACAGTAAAAGTTGCGCATGTGGGACCGACAAACTGGGAATGACAAGCTCTTGTTTCCAAAGCGCACGTCTCATTTTCCCGTCTCTAATTGGTCGTTTTCAGGTTGGCTTTATGAGAGCAAAACTAATTAGTGTTTCTAAATCCAGCAGAAATAAGAAAAAAAAAAAAACGACGGGAGACATGATTGTTCTGGTTTCCTCTCTTGTGTCAGGGCCCGCAACAATAAAATAAGACTCTAATCATTTTCAAATTGCTGGTATTTTTAAAACCCCAGAGCTGAATGTCACTCGGAGTCCCCTGCCAGTTTGTTTGGTGAGATCAGGGAGCAGTGGTTACCCTCTCGCCTCGTGCGCTCGCTCTCTTTGTGATTCAGAGGAAGTTTGTGTGGATGTCGGGGGGGGGGGGGGGGGGGGGGGGTCGACGGAGAGAGAAAGAACGCAAAGAGAAGGGAGCAAAAAAAAAAAAAGGAACTTTTGCGAAACACAACAATGCATTGTGTTTCCAGGCGGCGCCGCGCTCTTGCTTTGATTGGGAACGTCCTGCTGACAGGAGCGGCCCTCAAAGTTTACAGTAGCGCTGACATTGTCGTTACCTTTATTCAAGTCCCTCCAGCTGCATGGAGCCCTCAGGAAGCCCCGGAGTGGTGCTAGGCCTGGCGTCCCGTCGGCCCCGCGCTACAGGAGCGAGCCCTGTTTGGCTTGGCAGACGGTCTCCCTCTCGGGGAACACTGCTGCCTCTGCAGAAAAGCAGCCAGCCCTGTCAGTGCTAGTGCTGGTGGTGGTGCTGGTGCTGGGGGTGGGGGTGGGGGGTGGTGCTGGTGCTGGTTCTAGAGGCAGGATGGACCCTTCCACCTCTGGTCCCGTTCAGGAAACACATTTGAACATTAGTTTCCTCCGCGGAGGGAAGCAGGCCGAGGTGAGGGGGTCACGGGGGTCAGCTCAGCGCTGGCCAAGCAGAGGTTATGAGGCATTTACCGTTGTGCTGTGAGGTTCAACCTGCTTAACAACAGAGGTTGGGCGCTCGGTCTGGTTACATTAACGTCCATGTTGACTTAATTGTATTTTAATAGTTTCTCCGCTGTTTTGATGGCGTACTGTAAATTTGAAGCTATTTTTATTTTTCCGTTGGGATTCGTCTTCAGGGGCCCATAATTAACAGTCACTTGATCTAAAGGTTAAGGACGAACAGTGTTTAAATAGCGCATAATGCGCAAATCAATTTGTGCTCAATTACAGCTTTCTGAACGTGTCATTATTTGTTTAATCAGGGGAATTGTGGTTTGCGATGCTAAATGTATCCAACCATGCTCAACGGGGAATAGAGTGGATGCAAGGGGGCTGGGGAGTTGTTGAATAAACTCACTGAATGAGGTCTTCTGAACCCTAAGCTACCTTTTGGAAATGACCCCAATCTCTCCTGAGGAACTCGTGCGCGTGCTCACACACACACAGGCACTAAAGCGCTCAGGATAATCAAGTTGTATTGCGGAATGCCCTGTTAGCGTAAATAAAGCCATCCAAACCAAAACCTCACACCGACAGGTCCACTATGACGGCATTTATCAAAAGAATGTATATGAATAACATAACTGGCTTTTAAAATTTGTATCTATTATTTTGCATTTGTTTACTTATTTAATTATTTGTTTATTCATGTAACATTTAAATAATTTTCCTGTCATTTTTCTTTCTCTCCCCTCCTCTGGCCTACTTTTCTCTCTCTCTCTCTCTCTCTCTCTCTCTCTCTCTCTCTCTCTCTCTCTCTCTCTCTCTCTCTCTCTCTCTCTCTCTCTCTCTCTCTCTCTCTCTCTCCCTCCCTCCTCCAGGAGCCTCCAGCGAGGACATCCTCTGGCGCCGCAGATCAAAAGTAAGTAACTGGCGACCACTTCCCTCCCAGAGAACATCAACACACTTCCCACACGCCGTCGCCGTGGCAACATGCGTGTTGCTAGGCGCTTCACGCGTAGCCACCACCTTTTTCTGTTGTGGTTGGACGGTTTTCAACCATTGTAGGAATTGCAAATCTTTTTTATTTTTTTTTGTTGTCCTCTCAAAGTTGAGGTGTTTTGGTCCAGTCGACAGAGCGGGACAGGATATGAAAATACTCTCCAAAGTGAGCTGTTAATCGTCTATAAACGATGCAAACAGTGCAGCCCCATTTTGCATAGTAACCGGTGGCTTCAAAGGCTTCCCCAAGCCATTTTCGCACGCAGGTTTGCATATGTGCCACAGAATGTGAATGCTGAACATGTTGACCGCGATAGCGTCAATAGCTTAAACATTTTTTTCTCCTCTCCCCCCCCACCCTCCAGCACTTTACGACGGGCTGTGTAACAATGGAAGTTTGTTTTATTCTGGGTTCAAAGCTCGGAGACAGAGTCGGTGCGGCTACGGCGGGTCGCACTCCGGTGGCGGTCACCTCACCTTAGGACGGTAGAAGTCGTTCCTCTGTGTGGTGTGTAAACATGTCCAAAACAAACAATGACCCGGGGCAGACGCCACACAGCAAAACAATTTCAAAGCCCGGCGTGTGGTGTAAACACGCAGGCGCACCGCCGACCTTCACGCCGCCGCGACTTCACCTCAAAGCTCCCGCTCGATCTCCTCGTCCCAGTTGACCTTGCGGACGATATATTTTCTGTACGGTAAAAACTGTATAGTTCATCTTTTTCGTGTTTTGTTTCTTCCGCGTTTCCATAGTGCGTGTTGGGAGTGTGTTCTGTAGTGATGAGTATGGAATACACCATGTGTACTAGATTCTGAATCATTAGTACTCAACTTGGTGCGGAAGTGTTCCCCTTTAGAGATACTTTTCCATGTTTAGAACATGTTTTTCCGCCTAGACTTCCCCACCCTATCAGCGGCCTGTGAGGTACAGGCACTCCCTGTCTCCCCCATCTCCACCTCATTGTGAAAATCCAGACAAATACTTACATACAGGATCGAAAATTTGAGGAAAATGTAACAGTTTGTTATTGGTTATTTTGTTTAGGGAAGTGGTTGTTACACCACCATGTTTGCCACCATTTGCAAAGTCAATGTTAATGCATGCGGATACATTCGGAAACCCATGTCTTTCTTCTTCTGCGTTTATGGGTGTACTGTGGACACGGCCTAAGTCAAACACACACACTCACACTCAGACACACACACACACACCTCAAAGAGGTGCCTTTGGGGCACCCTGTCGACATTAGGACTTGAGCCCCATATTATTTCTGTTTCCAGGGAGGCAAAGCCCCCGACCACTAGACCGCCCTGCCCCCAGATCTGAGGGTGGGCGCACGGCAGTGTGACCTCGCGCCGCGCGACCTCGCGCCGCGCGTTGTGCCGTCTCACATGTCGTGACTCATCTCCTCCGGCCCTACCGTCATGTAAAGCAGCAAGTGGAAAATATTTGTTTTTGTCAGTTAGCTATGGAAATGAGCAGATGAAACAACGAAGATCTCCCGAAGGGGGAATTTGTATTTCCATAACTATCTGGAAGGTAGGGTGGTGTGGGAGGAGGGGGGGTGATGCTTAGAGAAATTAAGTCACAGTTTGTGTCGTTTTTTTTTAATATAGTATATTATATCTTTATATGATGTGTTGATTCTCACGGTTAGTAACGTTTTCAATTAAATAGTTCAATAATCCTCCGAGAAGTCTGAAGAACACACTCATAAATCTCTTCCCTGACAGTGCCTGGGTCCCTGGCCGTAATGGATGGCCGCCGTGCGTTACTTTGCATGTAAATGAATCCTAAACGCCTAATTATCCGCCACTTTTGAATATTGATCGGAAAGACAAGGGCGTCGAAAAGGAAGCCCTCCTGAGTGCATCTCGGCCTCCGTCCTCTAATCGTCCTGCTAATGTACCCTTCTGCTCCTTGGGCCCGCCTGGCGCCCGGCGTCCTGGAGAAACGTTGTCATTGGGGTGCTTCCCTTTTTATTTAATTCTTCCCGCTGACGCGGCACGTGCTCCTGACAGAGGGATGGGTCGGCCGTATCCAATTAGCGGCACTCATCACTCACTACATTCAAGATGACAATGCTACGATTCTGGGAGAATATCCTCTTTCGTAGAAAGCTCTGGCGAGGAGAAAAAGAAAAAAGCACTTTAGAAGCCCCATAAAAGAAAGCCACATTGTGAGGAATGCGCCCTTGATAGGCATTATTTTCAATTATGGCCGTAGCTCTATTTTCTCAATTAGACAAGAGAAGAAGGGAGTAATTGATTTTCAATCACTACCCGACAGGAATGGGAGTTCTTAAAAGGGAGCGAGAGAGAGGGAGAGCGTGCGGGCGAGGGAGAGGGAGAGCGATGGGGAGCAGCATCCATGCATATTTCCTTTTATAGTTTCTCATAATCCGAGCGCACAATAACCGCGTCGCTTTTTTTCTGGACTTGAATATTCCCCACGGGCGCTTTCTGAAGTCGCATGCATCTTTTAAAACAGGGAAAAACAGCCGGTGATGGAAAATGCACACAGGATACGTACCACACTACACAGGGCCACAGCGGCCCCTTGATGACCCAGGGCCCCTGACTCCGGCTCTAACCACACCGACACGGCCTACATGTTCTCCACACGTCCTGCGACTCCCGCCACCGTTTCTCGGGCCTCTCTTTCCCCGCGGCGGGGGAACCGGCGGTCCTCCGCTGACGCGTGGGTCGCGCGGGGAACAGGAGAAGGCCCTCGCGGGCCCCCCTCCCTCTCTGCGCTCACCGACCCCCGATGTGCTGCTGAAAGAAACGCGGCGACAGGCAACAGATGTGGTCACACGACCTCAGATCCAGCGGGAGCGCCAGGGTGTGCGCGCAGATGCCGCCAGGCTATCGTCGGACACGGGGGGCGGGGGGGGGGGGGGGGGGGGGTTGTGATGAGACAAGAGATGGGGGGGGTTTGTTCAGTTGGCCTCAGATCAACTGTCTGAACGGGGGGGGTAAAGCTCTCCCGACGAGACGACAGCCTAGGGGAGACGGGGGAGGAGGGGCTACGTCGACCGCGATACCGAGCCGTGCTCATCAAACGTGTGGCGCACGCCGAGACCAAATACAACAAGGTGACACGTGGTGACATCACTCCGAGTGATCCGATATGTCTCTCTCGGGTTGTTTTTTTAATTTCTCTACTTCTCTCACGCTCTGCCCCAGCGAGGGAACCGCCAGCGTGGCTCCTCCAATACCGCGGTTACGTCGGCAGCACCGACTCATTCAGAGCGGACGTGTCGGTGTGTGAGTCTGGGTTGGTTTCGGGCAGGGGAGGGTTTGAGGGAATAATGGGGGGGGCCCCGAGCAACACACACTCTCGCACTCACACCCGGTCCCAGGTTGACTTTATGCAAACTAATTGTACTGGCTTTGACAGCACAGATGCAGTCGATCATGGCGGCTATTGTTAGCCTACTGTTAGCCTACTGTTAGCCTACTGTGAGCCGTACAGTAGAGGGAGGGAGGACTAGGTTAACGATATATCCTTTGCGCTTTAATCCTGCGCCTTGCCACCGGCCTCCCATAAGGAAATAGCACGGGCTTGTGTGCGTGCGTGCGTGCGCGCGCAGCGCGTGTGTGTGTGTATGCGTACGGGGGGGGGGGAATGGGAATCCATCATCTGAACAAGTGAATGAATGAAGGCACGACGACAGCTGCTTGACTGATTATGTACCCTAGGCTGTCACCCCGCATCTGTTTACCACTCTGACAGCCCGCACCGCGCTGTGTACGTTCACGGGGAGTAATTGAGCTATTTTGCACCACCAAGTTATACTCTAACTTTCCATTACCGCGTGTTCGTGTGTGTCTGTGTGTGTAAAACTGTGTGCATAAGAATGTGTCTGTGTGTGTGTGTGTGCCTGTAATAGTGGGTGGTTGGAATAGCGTATGTGTTAAAGTGTGTGTGCATGTGTTTGTAATAGTTGTTGTCTCTTTGTAATGGTGTGTGCGGGTTCATTTATGATAGTGTGTGTGTGTTACTGTACGTGTATGTGTGTGTGAGTGTTCAGAATAGTGTGTGTTTATCACGGTGTGTTTGTGTGTTACAGTGTGTGTGTGTGTGTTTGTAATAGTTTGTGAGTATGTTTGTAACAGTGTGTGCATGTGTGGTGGTGGGGGGGGGGGTGTTAAACTGATAGTAATCACAGCCAGCAACACTGCTATGTAAATAAGGTTTTATCAGCGCCGCCAATTTGGTTAAGTAGCCTGGACGTGGGTGATAGACACATGGAACGGTGCGGTGGCGATGCGGGGCAGCACACAGTTATCATACACGGGTCACCTGCACGCCTGCCAGGTGTGGAGGCTGGCAGAATGGAAGGGAGGGGGAAGGATAATAGTTCAATTTTTATTGTTTAGAAAATGATGCAAATGTTAAGTGCCAAACACGCACTGTCCCAACTTGTGTGTGTGTGTGTGTGTGTGTGTGTGTGTGTGTGTGTGTGTGTGTCACACTGTATGTAAATGAAAATGGGGCGGAAATATAGCCAGATCTAAAACATGCCATTTCAATATTCAAATACCAACGCCAAACAATCCTAATGTGTAATGGCCTCTCTGTATTTGCCTACAATCCTCCCGAACGACCCGTCGCAGTTATGATGTGGCGATGGAACCAGGAAGAGAGAGAGAGTGACGGCAGGTGAGATAGAGATGGAGAGAGTGTGCAGGATATTGACACACAAACAAAGCTTTTCTGTCTCTGTCTCCAAGCGTTGTGACCTTTGTATCTCCATCTATTTGTTATCTGTCTCTCTCTCTCTCTGCCTGCCACAAAAAAAGGTGATTGCATTCCAAAACAAGAGAAAAAACAATGTTCACAGAGTGTATTATGCAATTTCAGCACTACATCAATGTGGTTCATTATGTAAGTGTAGAGCATGTTTTATATATTTGTCTCCCTCCCAACCCCAAAAGCTTGTTAGACACAACGTTAAATGGGCCACACATTTGCCTAAACTTTATGTTCATGTGCTTCCCAAATAAGTGCTGAACATTTGTCCAAAGTGCTTTGTTCATAGGCTCTCTCGCTCTCTCTCCCTCCCTCTCTCTGTCTCTCTATCACTTTCTTCATTATACAGCAGACAGTAATGTAGGACAGAGGGATAGACAAGTAAGAGGTAGAAAGCTCAAACCGAGGGAGGAGGGCCCCTTCACTATCTCTCACTGTTTAAAACAGTGCCCACGGTCCCTGACTTAAATAGACACTTTCAACCGCCATTGCAATTAAGGGCCGTTTGCCGTTTTTAATTCAACACAAAAAGATGAGCTGGGAATGTCTTTCGCTCTTTGCTTAAATTTAGCCATGTTAAAACTCGTTGTGATTAATAGTGCATTCATTGATCTCATCCATACTTCTGCCTAAAATATCTCTGCCATTAATAAGGAATGAGGCCGGGGCAGAGTGTGAGTAAAGCATACATTAGCCGGTTTGTCAAGCAAAAGGTTTGCTTGAAGGGTTTGAACTTTTAAACGCAATCCAGCCAACACATGATTTGGGCTTTTTACTCTCTTAATGTTTCTTCAGGATTTAGAGATCCGATTGTATCCATCCTGAAGGGGGTTTCGACCTGTTGTGGAACAGCATCAGTTTGTTGTGTTACCGGGGGAGGATAGTCTGTTGGTAAGGGTGTTCGACTCCCAGATTTAGGCTTAATTTGAACCCTACGTCCACATTCTACCTGAACTCTACCAGTATACCTATCCCCTAGCTACCCCTTAATGGCGTGCATCTGATTTCAGTATCATTCATTTTGGATAAAAGCATCTTCTTAATAACTCAATGGCAAAATAGTAAATCATAGGCCAACAGTAAGCCTACTACGACCCAGCTAGTGAGCCAGCACTCGGCTTCCCTTGTCCCGTACAGATGGACTATTGGTTTTCTCCATGTAATCCCTGGTAAATCCTTCATGGAGGAACCCAGGGAGAACTTTTGCAGCTTCACAGTTCATGTATTTCTGCTAGATCCATCTCAGGTCCATCTTAATGTATCCTCTCTTATCTTTCCCTCTCGCTATCTCTCACCATCTTTTTATTCCTTTCTTTAATTTTCTTCTCTCTTCATTGCTCTTTAGCGCTCTCGTTGTTTGTGTGTGTGTGTGTGTGTGGGTGTGTGTGTGGTGACCTATGTTCATTTGTGCAAGCTGACGCCAGGCAAGCCTTTTCTAAATGCACTCGCTCAGCAATCTCTGTCGGGAGCTCCCAACCGAACGGAACTTACTCCACCGAATGATGACTCCTCCGTCCTAATTTCCTCGTTTAGTTATTTAATGTTTCTGCTCGGCTCCGCCTCCTCCTCCAAATCTTCTCAAACATTCTTTATATTGAATTATTGATATTTTTCTGCATTATTGAGGAACATAATATCCGATTCCGATGAATATTTCCCACCGTGTGAAATATTGATGGCACGCGTGTTAAGAAACATGCCGCTGCTAACGGAAAACTATTAATGCTGCCACAAACGGTGACACTGAGGCGTGCATTACCGCATCGCAGGGCGGACCCCCCACCGCCGCTGCCCCCCACCTCTGAACCCTCCCGGGCCTTTCTCCCCCCCCCCCTACCCCCCCTGTGGAACCGCACGGTCGGCCGATGTCATTGGCCCGTCCTGGCCCGGGGCTGACACCCATGTCAATAGGCTGCTGGGCGGGGGTGCGGGGGTGCGGGGGGGAGGGTGGGGAGGGTGGGGGCGGTCAGGCGATCGTTTGTCTGCAGGTTACCTTCGTGGCTAACTCTATGTCAAACGGCCCGAGCTGCAGCCAGGACGCGACCCACAACGGGGCGCTGGGGAGGGGGGGGGGGGGGGGGGGAGGGTTGTGGGAGTGCAGGCTCCTCCCCTCCCTGTAAACTCCTGGTCGTGCGGAGCTGTGTGGTGCATCTGCAAATTTCTTTTTTTAAAAAGGGGGAAAAAATTCATTAATTGGGCGACCATTTTGTCTGTCAACAGTGTTAAAGCCGGTATTTGGTCAGTTGCTCTTGCTTAAGTTGCGTAAAGCCCCTGTCTTAACAGCAGCCACATCTTATGTTAGTCCTATTGTATACATAAAATATGCAAATTAGAAGGAACAAACCATTATTGTAACACAATGGAACACACCTTGGAAAAAAGGGAACTAAAAAAGCCGGGTTACATGAATTATATTTTAATGCTAATGCCGGGGAAAAGAGGATAATAAAGAACACATGAAAGACTCCCTATTCAACAATCTGATAGCCAGGGAGAAGCAAATTATTTCAAATATTTGATATTTAAATTATTTACAAATGAACAGAGACGTCGCGCAGAGCAAAGGCAAGCGTCTCCCCTGTGATCCCCCAGCGCCTTGGTATCCTCCGTGTGTCTGCAGCTCGTTAATGATCCACGCAACACACACACAGTGTGTGTGTGTGTGTGTGTGTGTGTGTGTGTGTGTGTGTGTGTGTGTGTGTGTGTGTGTGTGTGTGTGTGTGTGTGTGTGTGTGTGTGTGTGTGTGTGTGTGTGTGTGTGTGTGTGTGTGTGTGTGTGTGTGTGAGCACGTGAACATACAGTACATGGACCCGGAAACACACAAATACGCATCCATGCTTGCAAATAGACACACTGGCACACACAGAAAACACACATGCACGTGCAAATCCATGCACACACACACACACACACACACACACACACACACACACACACACACACACACACACACACACACACACACACACACACACTTGCATGCATGCATGCATGCAACTGCAGTCACACATATATGTGCCCACACACACACCGTTCTAAGCGCATTTCTATATACGGCGCATACATAAACGGCCAAGGCTCATATCCCTCGGATGTTTAAGGTCCACTTGAAACTCTGGCTGCCCGTGCTGTCCTGATTAAAATGACAATAGTCTAATTAACTGGACCTCCAGTGTCACCAGAAATGGCTGATGGCCTGCCGCTTCCTGCTGGAGAACAACCCTTTGTCTCCTCAACGTCAAAAAGAAAGACTTTCATTTTTTTCCCTCCATCTCCTCGCTAGTGGAAAAAAAAAAAAGAAAGTCCTCAGCCCCTTCAGACGAGATTGGCTAATGGCAATTATTTTTCATAAGATAATTAAATCCCGGCTCTGAGTTTGTGTTATTTTTTTTGAACGTCCCCTGGTGGAACTCCATCTTTCCCTCGGAGCCCTGGAGGGCTCCTCATTTGGGGTACGATGCATCGCACGCACATCCCAGCAAATCTCTGCCTCTTCACAGTTTATTTTTTCTATCTCTTTTTTTTTTTGGGACGCAATTAGCAAATTGTCTGTTTGTGCTCACCCTGATGCCGTAGCGCAGCTCAATCTGCCGGCGGTGGCCGCGTGTCAGATGGCAGCGATTGGCACACTTGTTCTCGCGTCCTTGGTGCTTCCTGTCACTGAAGCCGGGCAGAGCGGGACAGATAAAGACCCAATGTCGACCTCGGTGAACCCCCTGACTCCCCCCTCACCCCACACACCCCATTCAAGAGAACACTTTTATTTAGGTCTAGAAGGACAATCCCAATAGAGATGTGAACACTTCATAATGGGCATTAAAAAAAAAAAAGGATATTACATTGGAACGCAAGTCCTTTGTGATGACCTTGATATATGAGAGAGAGAGAGAGAGAGGAGAGAGAGAGAGAGAGAGAGAGAGAGAGAGAGAGAGAGAGAGAGAGAGAGAGAGAGAGAGAGAGAGAGGAGAGAGAGAGAGAGAGAGGAGAGAGAGAGAGAGAGAGAGGAGAGAGAGGAGAGAGAGAGAGAGAGAGAGGAGAGAGGAGAGAGAGAGAGAGAGAGAGATGAAAAACCAACTGAAGGAGAACCCGCCTTTTTTGTCTTGTTCTTTTATCTATCTGCTGTTGGTGATGAGGGTCTATAGGGATATAATTACGCTTTAGTCTGGCTAGTTAATGAAACAAAAACTTCTCTTTTCCTTGTGCAAAAGAAAGGGCAGATCTTTTGTTTTTCTATCCAGACATCAGCCACCCTTTGACACCCGGGCGTGCGGGGGGGAAAGCCAGGGTTTGTTTTAAGACTGAAGACCTCCAACAGCCCCCCCCCCCCCCCCCCCCCCCCCCCCCCCAACTCCCCCACACCCCCTCCCCCCTCGCCTGTCAGTCTGCACTTGAGATTATGTGAGAGATCTCTCTCTCTCTCTCTTGCTGTCTCTCTTCTCCCCCCTCCCCCCATCTCTCTCTCTCTTTCTTACTCTATCTCCCCACTACCTTGCTCTCTTACTATCTCTCTTTCTCACTCTCGCTCTCTCTCGCTCTCTCAGAGTGAGGGCAAGAGTGACGCGATCAATTGGGATATTTTACCAACATCCATTAACTATTTGCTGCAAATTCCAAAAGGCCAAAAGGCAACGTTTATTTGTAATAGGATCAGAACATTGCAGCCCTTGCCTTTTGTATAGCAACATGATGTCAACCAATATAAACGCTGCGTATTGTGTCCCTCCTAGTCACAAGGTTTGGCATAGCAATAGGCCATCTAAGCCGTGCGCTGAATCAGACAACCCGTGGCAAAGGTCAGAGGTCAAACTGGTAGCGGTTAGCCTTGCCACAGTCACAGTTCACAAGTCGCTCAACGGCTACCCTGCACGTCTTTCACATCTCCCTGTGGAGCCCCTCCAGCGGCCACAAGGACAAAGTATGCACGCGCGTTAGCGGTCCTCCGCGGCTAACGCCTGGGCGGCTCCAGCGCCGCCGGGCCCGGCTGGAGGGAGGTTTGATCAGCACAATCCCTTGTAGAGAGAGCGAGGGCGGGATTAAAGTGTCCTTGTGGAAGTCCACATCTGGCCACTGTGTGTGTTTTGTGTGTGTGTGTTTGTGTGTGTGGTTGTGTGTGTGTGTGTGTGTGTGTGTGTGTGTGTGTGGCTCATTGGCTCTAGAGACCCCCCCCCCCCATCATGTGTTAGCCAGAGCCAGGTTTGCCCGGCTCACGTCTGCCCGTTCTGCATCCATCTGTTGTTATTATTTTCCACTGATAATTGGCCTTGAACAATGGAATGCCTGTGCACCCCCCCCCCCCCCCCCCCCCCCCCCCGACCCACCCCCCATCTTTAGCCTTTGAAACCTTACACCCTGTTTATTTCCGAGGTCTCATTTCTGTCTAACCCCCCACCTCCCTGCCCCCCCCCTTTTCTTCTTCTTCTTTCTTTCTTTCTTTCTTTCTTCTTTCCTTTCTTTCTTTCCCTTTCTTTCTTTCTTTCTTTCTTTCTTTCTTTCTTTCTTTCTTTCTTTCTCTTTTCTTTCTTTCGTTCCTTGAAGCCTTTCTACTCCATGATTGAGCCTTCCCTTTTTTGATCTAATTGTCTGAATATATATGCACCCTTGAATTTGTGATTGTTGATTAGCTACACCTCGGTATTTCAGTCCTTTTGCTTCTCACGCACCAAAATCAAAATATTTGACGTCTGACCCGTACGCCGTCTACCCGCTGAACCGCCCGTCAGCGGATGGCGGAAGGCGTGGCTGACGGAGGGGGGAGTGGTCTTTGAGATGCATACGTCAGCCAAGCCCGAGCATACGTGATCTGATTGGATGACGGATCCGTCGCTGCCTGAAAAGTTGAAAAATTGTTCAACTTTCTTGACGGAGCTGACGGATCCAACGCAACGGATGGATCCACAATGCATTGCGGCTTCGCCCCATTTAAAGTAAATGGGATTCGTCTGTTGACGGATGCAGTGGGCAAAAGGGGTTACACTTTCACTGTTGTACAACATCACTGTGTGTGTGTGTGTGTGTGTGTGTGTGTGTGTGTGTGTGTGTGTGTGTGTGTGTGTGTGTGTGTGTGTGTGTGTGTGTGTGTTCATGAGGCGCTTTCACGTACAAATGGATGAGAGCCTCACAAGGTGTTGTGGAACTATATTATTTGGCTGGACATAATTTAATAAAAGCCCACACACACACAAAAAATGACCTACTTTAATTAATTAAGATAGATATTACATTTTAATTTTAATTAGAGTTAAGCATTTTTAATTAACGGTTGTCGTGTCAAAATCTATAATGCTGCTTAATTAGATAGGAAGAAGAGAGAGAATAAAATGGAACATGTTTATTTCATGGTTGAAAAAAAATAAATAGGTGAAGAGATGGTTTGGCAAGAAAAGCAAAACAAATGCATAACAAAAAAATATATATATGAAGAAATCGGGGAGCTGTTTACACCCAGTTTCAAAAGTAAGATTATTTTCCAAGTCAGGAGAAAAAAAACAAGAGTTTTCGTTTCCTCTTCTGTCTCTGGTCGGGCTCCATGTGACCGTGCTGGCGTTCATCCGCTGTGCTCCTGGCTAATTAAAAGGGGACAGGTATGCTTCTCTCTGCAGGCGCCGCGAGCCCTTTGCCAGCAGCCGTCCTTGTGACAAGTGCTTGTGTTTATTGGGGGTGGGGGGGGTTGCTCTCTGCGTTGCATACTGTATATACGCTTAACACACACCTCCAGTACCTCCCCCACAACACGCACACGCACTCACGGACACAACCTCCTCCCCCTGTGTGTAGGGGAATGGGCCCCAGTCCCCCCCCCCCCCCCTACCACAACAACGGTCCCACCGTCCAGCGGTGAGGGTGGAAGAATACTGTATTGGGGTGCCCTCCCTCCCCCTCAGACCCCCCTCACTGCCCCCATCCATACGTTAGATCGGTCACAACTAATCCTACCCTTGCGTGTGTACACGTTGGTGTATTTGTGTGTGCCATAGGTAACTGATATTTGTGGCGGTGTAAGGATCAGAAGCTATGGCGCTAGCATGGCTACCACCGAGTGGCGTAAGGTTTCACTTGGAGCTCACACCGCTTTTCGTAAGGTTTTCCTCCCTGATTGATGAAGGGAAGGTCAATCTTAACGTGCTAAGCAAACACACACACGTACACTCCAGGGCTGATCAATCGGCTGGCATGTTCGCTGGACTGATGAAATGCTACTCTCTCATTAGAGCTAATCCTGACGGAGGGGACCAGAGGAGCCCTTTAAAGAGGGTATGATGGCCATGTGTTTGCTTGGCTTTACGTGGGTGAGATCTCCTGAGGTGTAGCCTACATTGCTGCAGCGCTTCAGAGTTTATGCATACGGTTGTGTGTGTGTGTGTTTTAGTATGCATGAACTACTGTCTAAGTACTTACTATTGCAGCTACGTACAGTTGTGTTTAGCATTGCTCCATTTAGACTTTTTTTTTTTACGTCTCTTGGAATGCCTTTCCTAGAACTGGAGCGTAAACAGCTGTAGGTTACCCGTGCCGTAAACAGGTCTGAGTCGTAATATATAGGGTCAGGTGGAAGAGCTAACACTGGAAAACGCAAACATGTTATACTGTATGGTTAGGACAAGAGTACGTAGCTTGGAATAGTGTCTGATGGTATGTAACCCCTAAAGCAGGGGAATTGAGCCAGACGGTGGGAACACATGAACGCAATGCCAAGGGTTCAAAGCTGTGACTGAGCTCTGACAAAGTGGCTGATTGCTTTGCTTAGATATTTCTCTAATGTGGACTTTGCCTTCAATAGTTTATTCTTACCATTCGCTTATGTCTTATTACATAGTCTTCGCTGATGACCACACCCATCCGAGTGACATGTCTGTGGACTGTGGACTCAAAAAGACATGGTTTTGTCTTTTTGAATGCATGGAAAATTGATGAGCAAACCTTAATGTCTGTGGCCGACCAGTCAGAGTCAATTGCCATGCATTAGTGTCTGACACAACACTGGTAACGTGGCCCCCAAATCAGAACCCTTCAGATGCATCCATCTCTATCACAGAACATAGAATGTGATTTGCGTCCCCTTCGCCTCAGTGTGGTGGGAGCCATAACACTAACAGAACGGGCTCCCACCTGACACAGCCTCTCCTCATCTAAATCACTCTTTGTCCAGAGGAATGGAATCTGCCCATTATTGATATTCATCGCAAAAAGCTTCTGGCAAGGGGCCGGCATATATATATATATATATATATATATATATATATATATATATATATATATATATATATATGAGAGAGGGGGAGAGGGGGAGAGAGAGAGAGAGAGAGAGAGAGAAATGGTAGAGAGGGAGAGAGAGAGAGAGAGAGAGAGAGAGAGAGAGAGAGAGAGAAATGGTAGAGAGGGAGAGAGAGGGTAGAGGGCGAGAAATGGTAGAGAGAGAGGGAGAGAGAGCCCCTGATATGGCCGGGAAGAGCTGACACTTCCTGCCTTAAATGAAACAAACATCACCGAAGCAACACCATAATAAGCACCAAAAAGAGGTTTTTTGGACTGCTTGTGTCAAAAATGTTACGCATAAGATATAAACGTTCATGACGTCTGTTTCCGTGGAGACGGGGCGATGCAGGGCTGGGAGGCCGCACTTGGTCCGTCGGCTCTTCCTCAGCGAGAGCGGCACAGCGTTGTATAAGCATCGAACCCCCCGGTGCCCTCCTCGAATTGTTTGTCCCACGGATCAATAGATTAAAATCTCTATTGACAAAGGAGATGGAGCGGTGGGGAATGCAATGTATTCAGAACGCTCTGTTACCGTTTAAATAGTGCAAAGAAATGCTCCGCCTTGTTTGTTTTGGGCTGGGGGTGAAATTCCACTTCCTTGGTAAGCCCTGTGTGTGTGTGTGTGTGTGTGTGTGTGTGCGTGTGCGTGCGTGCGTGCGTGCGTGTGTCTTGTTGTTAGCTCAGCAAAACAAGAGGGCAGGGCCAGGGGAGGGTAGGGGGGTGGGGGGGGATCAGACAGCTCTGACACTCACCAGACTGCACTGCTGCCTTTTCAGCTTACAAAGAAACGCGGAGAAGAAGAAAAGGATAAGGCACGTCGCAAACGGGCCGTCCATGAGTTTGATTTTAAACGGTTGGGGGGGGGGGTGGAAAGCCTGTTTGCGTGTCGGAAAGGGCTGTTGTTTAGAGTCTGCATGGGTGTGTAGTGATGCACTGCCAGAAAATCCTGCCATTCACATCGTAAAGAAAAACAACTATGCATGAATATATATTTGTTTCAAAACAGAGACAGAGTTATGCTTCTATTTGGCCAATAAAAGGCCGCCTCCATAAAAACGAGAGTTGAGCAATAAAAAGTAAAGCGGGGGAATCAGACACGGCCCTCTTACAGTAAGGAGCTGCGTTTGAGGAGAAGTGAGTCACACTTTAGATTTTCTTTCCTGTTTCGTTGCACAGACAGTGACTCGGACAATCGGGCCAAAGCACTCCCTCAAAACAAACACCAACAGCTCTCCGTGCACGGACAGCGCCTGCTCCACTGGTCCCGGGCCCTCTCCTACGCCCTCTTTTTATTTACACTAACCTCATAAAAAGAGGCGTCAACCGGCAGACGCAGAAAGCAGCCAGAGGACGGAGGGCCGGGCGGGGTTGGGGAACCGGTGAACCGGCGCAGGCTATTGTTCTGTTTTAAAAATACACTGGCTCGGTGGCTTGATAGAACGATACCGTCAACGCGCTCAGGCCTCGGTGGGTTAGTCGTTTTCTTTCGACTGAAGGGGGATGGAAGCTCTTCTGGACAGGCTGCAAAGCTCTGGCAGACAGCTCTGGCGGCGTCCTATTGACTGCCATTGAATTGAGCATTAATTAATATGGTAATGATGTGTGGAAGTTCATTAGCGCGACACCACAGGACTAGCCGCAGATAGAGTTATAAGCACGCTCAAGAGTAATTAATGGAATAACTTTACCCGTCCGCTTGGTAAATATTCATGGAACTTTTTTTTTTCTCTTCCCTTTTTTTACGGTCCCTGCCAATGTCGAGCCGAGAGTGCGGAGAGAAAGTGTAGAGAGAGAGTGAGAGAGTGTCCATTAGAAGCACTGAAGTGCTGTCCAGAGTGTTCTGTGGGGCCTGTTGTTGGGATTGGGTGCGTTTCAGTGGAGAGCTATTAATTCATATTTTGAAACATGTGATCTTGCCACAAAGCCAACATCGGCTACAGCACAGCCCGGGTCTTAAGAGTGCATTGTGGTGTGTTGACCTCCTTACAACCGCTGGGGAGTGTACTTCACTGGCTTGTTGTGTGTGTGTGTGTGTGTGTGTGTGTGTGTGTGCGTGTGCGCACAAAAATGAAAATGCGATTTTCGTTTTTTTTTTGGTGCACAACAAAACACTAATGTTCACCCCTCAATGCACTTGTAGCCACCGCTCCGAGAAAAAAAACATACGGGGATTGTTCATTCTTTCTCTAAAATAGGATAATTGCATCTTTTTCACGGAGTTCCAAAGCCATCTGTGTTTCCCATAACGATGGATGTCATACTTTGTGAAATATTAGGTCCGGCAAAGACACCAACATGACCCACCGCGCTTCGACTCTGTCTCTGGGGATGCTAGTTGTTGGTGTTGCTGTTTACAGACTCGACCCCCTAGCCAACAGATTTGGTGTAAATCTACGCCTTCATGTTTATTTTGACTTTCTGAAAAACATTTCCTTTTGGAGAAACGAAAAAAAAATACTCAGCGTCGGCTCCCCCCTCACCGGTTGCCCGCATGAACCACCTAGGTGGGTAATTAACTCAAATAAGAGTCGGCCGCCCCCCGCTGCCCAGTAAAAAGTCTCCATGGGGGGGTTCCTGACGGGCGCCGTCCTCCCAGCTGCGTGGAGCCAGCGTGGGGTTGTTTATTTCCACCTGTTCCCCCCGTCCCCCCCGTCCCCCCCGCTGTTCCAAATTGCGATATTACACCGCCTCGTGCCGTTGTGAAATGGAGACAATTATCTGTTTAGGCGTTACAAGACGCGCGTTGTGTTTGTTGTGCGGGGGGGGGGAGCGGCTCCCAGCTGCCGCGCGGCTCAAAGTTGCCGTGTTTTCACTCCCACTTGATGGGGGATTCGTTTCTCTCTCCCCGTCGTTACGATGATGGAAGGTGCATCTAAATGGATGTTATGCTCTGGGTAAACTCATTTGGCTCCTGAGGCTTATTCAGGGATGGGGATTAATGATGTTTAGTAGTTTGAAAAACGGGAAATATCTGTCATTTGTCACCCCCTCGCTATTGATTTATGAAGCCATTGATGATATGTTAATTGGAGTGTATGAATCGTGGGTGTCAGGGGGGTGGGGGGGGGGGAGAGGGGGTGTTTGGGGAGGATGGAGGGGCGGGGACGTGGTGTTAGGACCCGGTCCGTTTTTTGGCTGGTTGTTGAGCCCGCTGCCGGGTTCAGCCCGATGTATGAATGTTGACTCATGCTTTCAATGAGGCCATATAACGCATAATTAAGGCCGCAATTTGGCCGGCGTGCCTTGGTTTTTTATCTCCGCTCCGGAGACAACATTTAAAACATTTACAAACGCTTATCGACCACAGTTTTGACTGCCAAATGTAAACGGTGAAAAAAGCAACAGCAAGGTGGGGCTGGGGAGGCGAGTTCATATTTGGATATGCTTTAATGCTTTTATTCAAATTCACCTGGGATATTGCCCCCATAGTGTCTTTTCAGTTTACCATAAAAATACGATTTTGCTTCTTTCCCCCCCCCCCTCTTATGTGTGCATAACCCTGCACTCCCCTCCTTCCCTCCTTCCCTTTCCTCCTCTCCCTCTTCCTTGCCGGGGTTGGGTGCTTGTTGTGGGGTGCCAGGTGCATGCTGAGCAGGGCTGTGGAGGAACGGAGAGGGGAGGGGTGTGCAGCAAGTTGGGACGATGGTGGTTTTTTGGCTGGGAGCTGATGGGGTGGGGGTGGGGGTGTGTGTGTGTGTGTGTGTGTGTGTGTGTGTGTGTGTGTGTGTGTGTGTGTGTGTGTGTGTGTGTGTGTGTGTGTGTGTGTGTGTGTGTGTGTGTGTGTGTGTGTGTGTGTGTGTGTGTGTGTGTGTGTGCGTGCTCGAGGGCCCCATCCTAGCACTGCTCCACCACCAGGTGGGGCCTGTAAAAGGCTCCCAGATTCTCATACCGGTTTCCACTGTAATCACCAAGCAGCAGACTGAAGGTTTTTTGGGGACTTCTTTGTCTTGCAAATAAACCGTCTACTCACATCAGACAAGGTCCATTGTCCTCTCGTTTAATCTGGTGCTACGAGGTGTAGTCAGCTGTTATCGGACCGACGGACATGGAAATAAACCGGACTGTGCACACCTCAGACAGTAGTAGACAGTTGTTGTAGTAAAACTACTACTAGTAGTAGGTGATAGCGTGGATTGTAGGTTAAGCCAAGGGTGAAGTGAGGTTACACTTCCTATGCAGATGATGTCTCTCAGCACGCTGAAGGAATCAGAGAGAGAGTTCTGCTGGTCAGAAGCGCTCTACCGAGACACACGATAGCAAGGACGTGAGGAATCTTTGAACTTGGAGTGCGTTCACAGAACTGTTTGCTGTTCAGTGCACTGTTGGCCTTTTAGTTATTTTTTAAATTCAGATGCAGCAAAATCTTGGCCGTAGTTTTTACTGGCAAAGACGATTTTTTTTCTCCTTCCCACCATCTCTGTCAATAGTTTTTGTGGGTGCTAATGTATTGTTGTTATTTTGGCCCTCTATTTGTTGTTCTGTGCTGGTAATTATTTCATAACACCGACTAATTCTCTGTTTCATGTCCACAGGGCAGGCAATCTGTAGCAACACCAATGGAATCGAAGATTACTCGAAATAAGCAAGTCCTTGCAGAAGGTAAACACACACTGCTATTTACTGGGCTTCAGTCCCTTAATGCTGTATTGAATGAGTTTAATATTTAACCTAATGTGGTGTCTTTGCTGTGTGTGGGAAAGTGTGTGTGTGTGTGCAAACGTTTGTGTAGTACATCATTGACCGTTTGAGAAAATGTTTGTTTGAATATAACAATGAGGTTATCATCGACGTCTAAAAATTGAGTTTCTTAATGTAGGCAGTACTAGAGTATTCTTACCATATATGCTTCGTGTGACTTTGTACAGTGCACGGTTGATAGTTGGTCTGTGGGAATGCATGAGGCTGACTGCCCGAGACACCCCTGTGTCCCCTTTTATCAAATACGGCATATGTAGGCAGAAGCATCTTAGGTTATCTCATGTTAAAGTGTTATCTCTGTCTCGCTTTTAAGCAGCAGCTCTTTTTCTCTCATTCAGTCTTTTTTGTGTTTATTTTCTGCCTTCAACTTACTCTTTCTCAATGTTTTTTTAACTTGATCTCCATTTTTGTCTGTCCCCCCCCTTTTCCATCTTTCTTTCTCTTTATCGCCTTGTTTATCGCAATCTGTCTCTATTTTCTCTTCCACCTTTATCTCTCCGTCTCTTGCCTCTCCCTGTCTCTCTGTCCATCTTTGTCTTGCGTGGTCTCTCTTTGTCTCTCACCCCCATTATCCGGACTGGCCCTGTGGCCACAATCCCAGACTCTGCAACCCCCCCCCCCCAGTCTGTAAGGTGTGGGTACAGTCGGGCCGGCCCTCTGTATAGACGGGACTCAGACCAGAGGCTCTCTTCATTAGCAGGGAGCCAGCCTTGGTTGGAGGCGGTGTGCGTGTGCCTCTTCCCCCCCTACTGGAGGACAAAGCTTCCTCTCCTCCCCAGCCTGGGTACACAGGCTGCACTTCCCCTCGCTTCACTTCTGCCAATCAACCCTGTCCGCAGAGAAAAGAGAATTGAAAGGTGGGGGAGGATGGACAAAAATATGGCAGTGTTTATCTGTTTGAGTTTATGCTTGGAATAGTCCTGTCAAAAAAAACTGAAACAAATCTCCAGCCCACAGCTGCCATCTCCAGATGCAAGATCAGCCATTCAACTCCAAAATGATTGCGTGATTAATGATAATGTGCTGAAATCAGCCTAATTATTGACATGACTCCGCAATGCGATTTTGATTGCATCACTCATGCAGAAATCCCTGCGGAGGCTTATCGGTTTAGCACGCCTCTGGATCGAGAGGCGGTTCTTAACGTTGCAATCGAGTTAAACAGAGAAAGAGCTCCGCTCCTCCAGTGCTAAAGATGGCTGATTATCGGTTTGTGTGTGTTTGGATGATGTGTCGAGGGACGAGGCGGAGAATGTGAATTGTGTTTTTGTGTATTTGTGCTGTACTCCCTTTGGGTGCAGCTTGTTCAGCCAGCTCTTATTAGCAGGACAGTCTCGTGGTTAGCGTGTACAAGGAAAGGTGCTGGGTTTCAACCCCAAATTCCACAGTAGATGTGCTGGCCTCCTTAAGCAAGATGCCCCTACCTACTTCATATCAATGTTAGTCCTTTTGGATTAAGCGTCCTCGCACTGACAGAATGACAGTAGTTTCAAAACAGGAGACCGATGGAGAGGTTTCTTTTGACAGTGGCAGCTCACTGCCAGATGGAACAATTACCATCGTATGGTTCGACTCTTCCCAGTCCCACCTCTGGGGATCTGGTTCTGTTTGTTATTTATTCTCTGTTCGACCAGATTATAACCGCTGAATTGAACTCTGAGAGGCTGAGAAAGAAAGTCACTACAGTAGCGTGAGACAAAATGCGAATCACGAGTTTTTTTCGATAAGCTTTTACATTCTACGGTTCACAAGCAAGGGACTTCATTTGAAATGTAATGCAGGTGTATAATGGGAGGGCGAAGCATGCCTCGCAAACAGCGCGCCGTATCTCATCCCCATGCTCCACGAATCACACGGAGCGTCGCTCTCTGCTCTGAGGTCCGGTGAAATTGCATTGTTTAAATCCACTCTTCCTGGAAGTGCTATGAATAAACAAGTGAATTTACACTTCAGCCGCGAAGCCAAATAAAGGTTGTCCGCGGATTTATGCCGGTTTGGGACACGACGGGGCCTGCGTTATAGTTCCCTTGACTGCATTTATTGCTTGCATAAAAAAAAAAAGAGAGAAAAAAGACATTTCTTTATATCAGCATCAAGCTGAAAATTGCGGTATTAGTATTAGCCGTGGGTAAGCCTCTAATTCTGTGGCATTTGCGGCGGTCTGTGTTTCCATGCATTTATAACACTTGGGCTCTTAAGAGCCGCTCTAATCGGTTTCCCCGGCGAGTTGGGGAACCTTATAAACATGTCCCCGCGGCCGGCCGGCCGCGCGGCGGAGACTTCTGGCGGGGGAAGTTAAACGCTCCTGTCGCCGGGGCCGTTTAGTTGGCCGTGTATTTCACGTGCCTTAAGTACCCTCATCTAGTAGCCTAATCTACCGCCTCGACGCCTCGCCGCTGTAGTTAGGAAACATGACGGAGTCAAACAGACGGCGACGTCGAGGGAGTTGGAAACATTGGCTTTTAAAGTATAAAACGAGTCACAACGGCGGAGGTAGAGTCGCTCGATTGTTTGGCTGTTGGGTCATTTTTTCAGAAGCCTTCATTCGAAGCCACTTGCTGTCGATCAGGATGCATGGCGTTCAGGAGAAGGTGGAGGTTCCCGCCGCCCGTCCCTGCCTACAGGTAGACTCTGACATTCAGGTTTGAATCCCAGACCCTTTCCGCTGGGAGTCAAGCGCCCTAACCAGGTCCCTAGCCCTCTTATCCTGGCTGATTAATATCAGAAGAGGTGTTTGAGCATTTCTCAATGCATCACTGCCACAGGCGGTCTCTGATGTTGTTGTTGGGCTAAACTGCTTTGCACAGGTACCTGGATGCTTTATTCTGAATACACTTTGTCACGGAATAGAGCATCTATTCTATCTAATTCCCTCTCTTTTGCATCTCCGGTGACTTTCAAGTGAATAATCCTCTCTTGTAACGTGGGTGGATAGGATGGGGGGTGGGGGGGGTGGGGGAGGAATCGAGAGATTTTGCTATCACAGATGTGTTATCTTGAAGGTACTTTGATATCCCCTTTTCAAGGGATGCCGGGTTGTGTGTGTGTGTGTGTGTGTGTGTGTGTGTGTGTGTTTGCCAGCTTTCAATCTATTTTTCTATCAGCATCGCTCAGACGCTGTATTGTGTTGGCTTGAGAAGCGGCTATGGATGTGCAAACTTTGCTCTGAGTAGCGTAGCATAGTGGCGCAGCGACATTGATAATCTCCACCCGCTAGCAGGCGCAGATGGCTAACGCGTCGGCTTGCTAGCACGAGATTGACTGATGTGACAGGAGTAAGCAAATTCCAAGGCACAGATGATGACTTCTTCTTACAACAAGATGGAAAGATAATAACAAAAGTTGAATCTCTCTCTCTCTCTCTCTCTCTCTCTCTCTCCTCTCTCTCTCTCTCTCTCTCTCTCTCTCTCTCTCTCTCCTAGCCCCCTCATTCACGCCCAGATCTCGCATCCGATGCTTTGACTGGGTGACTCGGTTTGTGAAAAGTTGGGATGGAATTGATTTGTTGGATTGATTTCCCAACAAATACTCGAGTAACCCGAGTATACCTTAAGTTTAAAGCCAAGGCATGAAAGACAACTCTTCCAAAAAAACCTGGATATCTCATGAGCATAAGCTTGGACTCAAATATTATACAACTGGGGTGATTATTTTGTTTGTAAGCCAATGATAAACATCATTTTTCATAACAAAAAAATAAAACTTCACACAATGTGCCTTATTATTCGATGATGAAAAACGTTTGCATTCTTCTCTTGGTGGTCATGGTAAAGATCTCTTTAGCAGCACGTTGGCTCTCTCTCTCCTTTTAGTTTGGAAAACAAATCCCATTTGGGGATAAGGCACCTGGTGGGGTTCGCCTAATGGAATGCCTTCAGCCCTGTGCAAATAAACAGCTTGCATCGCTGCTGTGAGATTAAGAGACGGGTTGAGAAGGGGCTGCACTGAGGCCGGGAGTGAGTTAAGTGAAAGCCAAACAAAGAGAGTTGGGAGATGGAACGTCAACGTTTTAACACGGAAGCCCAAGACGCTGGTTGTGTTTCAAGGGTGCCATAGATTTGAACAGTTTTCTTTTATTTATTTTTTACTTGGAGTAAATTGACTTGCTTGTTGCAACTGTGGTCACTTCTTATTTACACTGTTGCAAGCAGGGTAGTGCAAGTGTAGTTTACACTTTTTTGTTGATTTCCTTTTGACATCCCCTCCCCGTGTGAAAGACGTGGGTTCTTTGACATGTATTAACCCTGCCTGGCTTAAGAGACAAATGCATACTTGTGACCATGAAGGGAGTATTTGGGTGAGACCATCTGATGTCTTTGATATCTTTTGCTTTATGTGTGATTCCCAAGGGTTTTGGTGTGTCCCTACACCTTCAAACACCTGGGTTTCAGTGGTTAGGTCTGTTGTCTGTGTGCTCCATGTACTTCCTCTTACCTCCACACACTTTCAGGTCACACTGTGTCGGACTCGTGCGCCGTTGAACCCATTGATTGTTCAGTCTATTCCAGCTGACGGCGGTTGCAGGGAGGGGTCCTTGAAGCCGTCGTCCAAAAAAGTCACGTCAAAAACATACTTTTCCTCCCGTTGTTTAACTGTGAAATGGGATTCCCGGGAACGTTTAAAACCAAGCCCCTTTGGCTGAGTGAGCGAGCAGAGTTCCTTCCCTCGGTAATGCCGGTTTATTTAATGCCATTGAATAGGAAAGGCGTAGGCCTTTTTTGGTTTTGAAACAATATTTATTTACAGTTGTGTTTTTTTTGTACTGCTTTAGTCCTTTGGCGTCTGCATTGTTTTTATAAACAAAGTATCCCTTGTGGGGTAGGAAAGAAAAATTCCACCCCCACTGTTTCAGTACACTGAAAACAGGAATGACAAACACCATTAGCTGAAAAATTTCCATCTCATTGCAACCATGTTATTGTTTACTTTACCATGCACGTCCTAATATGGTTAGCTCCCTGTCAAAGGGGCCCTTGCTGGGAGGAGACGCTTTAAACTGCCACTTAGACAATAAGAAACTAATGTCACAGCTCGGCAAATAAAGAGGGCCCCGGCTTCCTGAGCATCCAGCGTTTCTGGCCCCTGCTCCTGCGTGAGCTCATGTTGATCCACTCTGGTGTGTGTGTGTGTGTGTGTGTGTGTGTGTGTGTGTGTGTGTGTGTGTGTGTGTGTGTGTGTGTGTGTGTGTGTGTGTGTGTGTGTGTGTGTGTGTGTGTGTGTGTGTGTGTGTGTGTGTGTGAGAGAGTGTGTGTGTCCTCGCTGTGTACCCCAGACCCCCCCCCCCCCCCCACTTTCTGCTGGGTCTTTCTCCTGCTCCCTGTCTCAGTGTTTTATTTTTCTGGTTTTATCTTTGCTTTTATCTCCTTCTCTCCTAACCCCCGGTCTCTCGCTGCTCCATGTGTCCGTTTCTCTCTCTGGCTCAAGCTCTATAACTCTCTCACTGCTATCTTCTATTGTTTTGGGACTACTTTGTCCCTAGCTGTGTCTTTCTCCTAATTCCTCCCCTTCCTCCCTCTTTTTCGCGACTCTCTCTGTGTCTCTCTTATTTGTCTCGGTGTGTCTCCTCATTGATCCATGTCCCGGGCACGGTGTTGGCTGTGTGCTGGTTGATTGATGGCTCTGTTTGCTGTGATTAGCTATTTATCAGAGGCTGGTTGGGAGGAAGGGAGGGGGCCGAGGGGAGAGATGGAGGACTTACCTCTGTCCCCACCCCCTCCCCTATAGCCTAGCGGAGCCTGGTTCAGTTGCAGGTCACACTCCCCCCCCCCCCCCCCCCCGAACACACACAGAAACACACTCACACACCCCAGACACCCCCACACCCCATACACACCCACCTAACCCCGGGGTTGTGTTGGTCTTTAACCACCCCCTGTTATTGTATTATATGCATATATTTTATGTTATTTTTCTTTATTTTAATTTGTATAAAAAAAACAAATGTAAGGCAATCCTTTACGGTCGGCCTTGTGTGTATATGTGTGTGCGTGTCTGTGCGTGCGTCTGTAAGTGTGTATGAGTGCAAGTCTGGGTTCAGGGTTAGGAACCAAAATCCTATTCCTATCTATTCCTGCTGTTCAACTCATCACTTCCTTCTCTCTTTCTTCTGAAAGAAAGACGGAAGTAAAGATCCTACACAACGCCCCATGGATAAGTTCCCCCACCGCACACACATCCAGTTTGTCCAGCGCACGACAGAAACCCCTGCGAAAACCACCGGCTCGTCGTCACCACCACGGCCCTTCTGCGGTCGCTCTGTTGTGGCCCAGTGCTGTGTACTGTGACTTTGGTAGAGATTTTCTTTTTAAGATAAGCCTTAACCTCCCTCCCTCCCTCCCTCCTGCCTTCGCTCCCTCCCCCGGGGGGAGGTGTAATCTCGAGGTTCTATTCTGGAGGGAAAGTCAATATATAGGCTATTAGGGTGGGCGGGGGGTCAGACCACTTGACCGGTGGTGGAGGGGGTGGTTGCGTGCTGCTCGTGGCTCGCCGTCACCCCCGATGGCCGAGGGCGGCGGCGCCGGCACCTCAATCCTAAAATCCTCACGTTTATGATATTTGCCCAGTATTATCTGTGGCGGTGGCTGGCGAGGCGGGGAGGAATGCTGAAGGTCATTGCCGGTGATTTACACAGCACTGAACCCCCCGAATCCTTGGGAAAATACTTGGGCCGGGATCAAACACGTGTCATGTGATGTGGTTTTAACATTGACCTTTAAATTCATGCGTTTCAATCTCTTTCGTTTTGGCAGAACCACACAAAAAAGGTAAAAAAAAAGGTTTCCCCTCTTGTAGACGTACTACAGAAGAGAGTTCTTTAGTTGTTAGTGAGTATTTTTGGAGTTTGAGAAGTGTTTGCTGTTGGTCTTTTTGTTGGTTTACTAGTTGCCATCAGTTTTTCTTTTTTAAGTTATATAAGAAATAGAGTTAGCTTTTTTTTGATTACCTACCTGATTCCCTCGTCTTCATATTTAAGGTTTGAAGTTGTAGTTATGTTATGATCACATGAAGTCCTCAAGTTTATCATTGATTGTTTAATTGATGAGTTCAGTTTAATTGTGGAGCTTTGCCTGATGGTGTCACTATCAACAGACTGGTTGAGGAAAACCTATTGAACACAGCAGTGGAGCAAAATGTTGTTTGAGATAATAATCAGGCTGAATGTTAAATGTTTTTGTAATATAATGGAAATAACAAAGCAGCCTTTGTACCCATATTTTAAGCGGACCATAAATCAAAAATAATTTTTTTGCATTGCTCACGCTGAAAATGTTCTCAATGTAGTTTAAGGAACAGTCTATGTTTGCACTCCAGTGTTTTAATATTTAATATTTAATATTTAATAAATAAAGTAAAAATCATTTTCTTATTTTTTCGTTTGTTTGGTTTGTTTTTAATCCAAGATGAAACACCCCTCACTCTCTGACATTCATGGACTTTGTGAAGGGTTTGTTTACCCGCTCCAAGGTCAGCCGGGGAGCCTTTCTCTTGTAAACATATTTACAGCCGAGATGTGTAAACATGGTAAATGTATACAGGTGCAGCAGGCACCAGGGCATATTTCCATTGCCTATTCTAGTTTCTTTCTTCTTTCCTTCTTTTCTTGACGTATCTCCGACCTTCTTCGCTTTGAAGGACTTGTGTGTGTGTGTGTGTGTGTGTGTGTGTGTGTGTGTGTGAAACACAAGGTTGTGTTTTTGTGTGTTTGTTTGTTGCGTCAGTGTGTGTTTTCTCCTGCAGCACCGCTATGAAGCCACTGTTTGTGTAAACGGGATAAACACACAAACACACAAAAACTAAAACGGCTTCCCGCTCACGCCGCGAAGCGATTTGCCCACCGACGGTGCGGGCTTGAACGGGGCTCAAGCGAGATAACGGAGTAACTAGCCCAGGCATTAAATATGAATTAATGGAATGTTGCTCAGCCACATCTCTGAGCTCAGTGCAGCGTGTTGTAGGAGAGGGGGGTGAACAAAAATGAAATTTATGTTGCAGACTACAAGCCGTGAAGGTGCGATTGGACTTAGCACCCCTTTAATTAGTGTTGAGATATTAGCATTTCGTAGGGGCGTAGTGCACGGGGGGCGGGGGAGATGGGGTGGGCCGGGCGGTGGGGAACTGGCCTCGCTGCCTTCATTAGGTGGCTCCCCCCGACCGTAATGAGCCCGGTCATTAGCTGATGGAGTGGAGCTGGCCGGGGCGGTCCGTCTTTGACGTACTTCCAAGGAACACGCCGGGCCTTTCTCCGGGATTCCTCAATGGATGAGGGCAGAAATAAACTGTCTTTACAACGGGATGAGTGCATTTCTGACCGTGTGGAAACAAAAGCTTGTGGGGGGGGAGGGTGATGATGATGATGTGTGTCCCTGTGTGTTCGTATGAATGCGTGTATTCATCTATGAATGTGTCCGTGTGCAGGAAGGGGTTTGTGTAGGTGTGTGTATAAAGGTGTTCGAGTGTTTGTGTATGCACCATATGTGCATGAATATTGGGGGTGTATGTGTCGCTGTGTATATATATATATATATATATATATATATATATATATATATATATATATATATATATATATATGAGTGTGTGTGTGTCTGTTTGTGTTTGTATAAGCACCATATGTGCATAAATACTGTGTATCAGTGCATGTGTTTGTGTGTGAATCTATTATTGTCTGTGTGATTTATATTTGTGTGCGTGTGTATAGACGTGTGTATGACTATGAATGTGTATGCGTGTGTATACACAGGTGTGTGTGTGTGTGTGTGTGTGTGTGTGTGTGTGTGTGTGTGTGTGTGTGTGTGTGTGTGTGTGTGTGTGTGTGTGTGTGTGTGTGTGTGTGTGTGTGTGTGTGTGTGTGTGTGTGTGTGTGGGGCTTGGTCGGGCCGTGTCATCGGCTCAGCCCCAGCAGAACGTTGCCCGGGTGTCATGTGGTGGTCATGAATCCTGAGTGAGACTCATAAAGCACGGAGCGCCGGATCAAACAAGAGGGGGATGACACGCAGCCTCCGGATAAGGACACGTAAATACGCTGTGCATGATTTGTGTCAGGAGGCCCCGAGGAAGCGCTTGATGTCCTCCACTGAGAGGGGAGGGGGGGAGGGGGGGGAGGGGTGGTGAGAAGCAAGTTTAAAAGGAAATGTGCCAGGTGTGTGTGTTTCTGTGAGTGTGTGTGTGTGTGTGTTTGTGCGTGTACAGTAGGTGTGTTTTTGTATGGAAGGTGTGTGTGTGTGTGTGTGTGTGTGTGTGTGTGTGTGTACGCAGTGTGTACGGGAGGTGTTTCCTGGGTTAGGTACATCTCTCTAAGCCTCCAGCCCCCCCACCTCTCCCTTTCTCTCCCTCTCTTTCTCTCTCTGGTGCGGGAGGTGATTAGTGTTTTATTGATGAGCTTCTGAAGTGGCAAGTGTGGGAAATGGGATCTTTGATCTCCCAGAGTTTGGGAAATACAACCTGAGTGTGTGGAGCCAGCCAGGTAACAGCCTTCGTCCTCATCCTCCTCCTCCTCCTCCTTCATCACTTCCACCTCCCCTTCCACTTCTCTTCTCCTTGTCATGGGTACTTGATACACCCCATGGCCAACCCCCCAACTCCACCAACACACTGTGTAGAACATGCACAAACACACACACACACGTGCACGCACTTACACACACAAACACACATGGGGAGAGATCTTCCTTCCCTTTTCCAAACACTTGTTTGTTATGGATGTTTCCAAAGAGAGGCCGAACAACATGGAGAACGTGTGACCGTTCATTAACAAAATTGGGCATTTGTTTATAACTTTAACCAATCACTTTGATATGCTAATTACGGTGTAATTAAATTTGAGCCCTGTAATGATGCTGCTGTTATTATGGACATAAATGATGCAGTTAAGCTGAGAGTAATCTCATTTGCATACTGTACATGCCAGTAAATTAAGCCCCATCCTGCGTTGCTTCAGCTTTCATTTTCCACTCCCTTTCACATGGCAACCCCCAAACACCCCCCCCCCCCCCCCCCCCCACCCCCTACCACCCCCAATACCAAGGCCAGCCCGTTTGATGTGTCGAGCTGCGTCCTCTAAATCACGTCACAATATGTAATACATAAAGACTCTCATTATCGCTCTTAAGTGCTGCTTTAAGAAGTTGGTATTAATAAGCACTGGAGATGTTTTTTTACCCCCCCCCCCCCCCTTCCTCCGCCTCCTGCTGCTTCTTTGTAGAGATCTGCCTGAAAAAAGGTGTTTAAAAAATGGAGGCGGTTCACGACGGCGCCGTCTCGTCGTGTCCCTGATGCTTGTGCTGACGTGCTGCTGGGAGCAGGGGGGGGGCAAACGGGGCTGCCGCCGGGCCTCTGAAGACAGCGTCACCGTGTGAACGGCGGAGTCGGCGGCTCCTTCATCACACGGCCGAGCTCCCACCTGCTCTCGCCTGCACGTTGATCAGAGACGTCTTCAAAGTGCCACCCGTTCTATCCTGAGACAGAGACGTGGGGATAGACGGAAGGGGCAGCTCCAGGTCGTTATTTCAATATAGGCTTTTGTTTTTTCTTCACCTGCCGCCGATCACTAATTAAAAAACGAAACACGGCTACCTCGCAGAACGCGCAAACGATGTGACTTCTATACAGGCAGGGGCGACGCGCGCCGTTTGATTCCCGTCCGGCGGGCACGCGGACGGCGGTGCCCGCCGCCGACAGCTGCCCGCCTGATGGCGGCGCCGGCGTCTTCATTAGGCGGAGAGCGAGCGCCTCGTGGCGTCCGATGTGTCTGATGTTTGCCGGGAGAAGGTAAACATGTTTGTCATACAGCAGTTTATTTATACTGATCAAACACACGGGTGAGGAGGGGGAGGGAGGGAGGGAGGCAGGGGGGAGAGATGGGGCTGGTGGTGAATGCACACAGCCTATAAACTTTAGTCTCCTCCCGCTCTCTGCGTCCGCCTCTCCTCGTCGCCTCAACGCCGTTTTAGAGGGCAGGGACGCGTTAAATACGGTTGCCACAAGACACATCTCAATCGCATTACTGGGGGAGCCATCTTGCATACTGGTGTGTGTGAGTGTGTGTGTGTCTGTGTGTGTGTCATAAAAACAAATACATATTTTTTTCTTCCTGCAAGCCAATTTTCTCTATTAGTCTCTAATTTGCGACATAAATCTCGGTCGTTGAGGGTGAGAAATGTGGCGGTGTCACGGAGTGTAATCTTCACCCTTATTTACCAATTCATTAAGATTCATTGATGCAAGATCGGTGAGAGGAAATGACAACATAAATCAGGCCTTCCGCATAATGACCCTAATCAGCCGGGAATTGCGGAAAATGTCATGATGAACTATGTCCTTGTATTAGTGCCACTGTACATTGTCATTCCACTGCTTTATGAGTAGGACACGTCCCCTGCCAGCCCCCCCCACCCATCCACACGGCCTTTGTTTTAATGAAAAACACAAATAAGTGAATATAATATTGTAGAATAAAAACAACTGATTCCATTACTATGGAATTCACGGAGGGACTTTCTGCGTCTGACTCTCTCACCCCGTCAGCCCCGATTGAACCCCAGAAAGGAAACCTCTCCTGTCACACACACTTATCTTTCCTTCAATCCCCTTTTTTTGCTTTGTCCCATTACCCAGAAATTGGGGGGCTTTTAAAAATAATGACATGCTTCGATGCCACAAACAACCCCGGCAGTGAAAATGGCCTCTTCGGAGGCACGGTGGTGCGGATGTGGTATTGCCAACATTACAAGTGAATTGGAAAGAGCCACCAGCGACGGGCCTCTGGTGAACATGGTGGGGTTTGCTCCCTTCTTGTTTTTGATGTTGTTGTGGTTGTGATTTGAGTACGGACGATTGGTTGCTCACCCCAGCAGGATTTGACTGCCATGGCGATTTCGTGGTTGTTGTGTACTGGAAGGGCAGTGGCATCCGCAATGTCCTCCATTTAGTTTTCTCCATTTGGATGTCTTCCAAATGGGATCTAATCGAGTTCCTATCAGAATAAAGACACATTTCCAAAATACTTCACTTTGTTTCTCTAGAAAATGAGTGATCACAAATATTGTTTTCTAAATGCATACACTACATGGTCAAATCCTCTTGACCACAGTTCTAGCCATGAGGCTAAACTGACATTATTTGTACGTTAAGTTTAATGATTGTGTCCGGAAAATCAATAGCTTAACTTATTCTCTGCGTGACAAAACCAAAAAAAAGCAGAAGCTGGAGGGAACTACTGCTGCCATATGTTTTCCCCTGCCGGGAAACATTGAATGCTCTTCGCACAAATTGTCTTGAATAACCAGGTTTAAACAGAACCCTCGGGTTATTTTGGTTCAATAACATCTGTGTTTTGAAAAAGGGGAACTCAAAACAAATATCTCTTAAGTGCCTGAAAAGTAACTTAACTTTCTTGGTGCCAGGTCGCTATTGTAAGTCAACCGAGTTATTTTGGTGCAACACGACAAAACCTTCTCCCCATTTTTGACACACAAAAAGACGAAGCCACCCGGGGCAGAGTTTGATCAAATGCCCGCTGGAATGCGATTGGTTGACGTGGCAACCCCTCTGAAAGACCGCAGCTCCACCGCCACTGTCCTCGGTTCGTTCAGGCCAACAGTATTAATGAGACAATTAAATGCAGACTAACCTTGTCAATCCGTCGAAAATGCATCCCTGACACATTTCCTCGTCGCAAGTTCACATCACCGTACCCATGGGGATGACCCATACTTTGAATTCTAGTAAAAAAAATGAAATGATTAAAAATACGTGACACACTTTAAGTCATGTTAAAACAATAAGT
>NC_082394.1:17951359-17978859 GCF_031168955.1 Gadus macrocephalus | reverse complement strand
CACACACACACACACACACACACACACACACACACACACACACACACACACACACACACACACACACAAACAACCACACAAACGTACACACACGGCCTACACTTCGACTCAAAACAGACTCACTTGTGGCTGCTCTTGGATGGATTATCGTGACGGATCTGTGCCCCGAAAAGGACAAAACAAAAAAAGATTGAGCTCATTTCTCCAGGGAGGGCAGGGAGAGGGAGAGAGAGGGAGAGGGAGAAAAAGAGAGGGAAAGCTGGTGTGTTTGCCTCGCCACATATGTTACAAGCAAACAAACAAGAAGCGAGCGAGAGCCAAGCCCCAGCGAGGGGAACCCTGTAATAAAAGTGAAGTTGTGTGGGAAGGATGTGTGACATGTGATTACAGTTTGGCCCTGACTTGAAACACAACCTCATCTCTGTGTGTTTTAACAGCTGCTTTGCCCTCTCTCTCTCTCTTTCCCTCCCTTCTTCCCTCTCTTTCTCTCTCTTCCTCCTTTCCTTATTCTCCTCTTTATTTTCTCTGTCACTTTCTTATTGTTCTCTCTCTCTCTCTCTCTCTCTCTCTCTCTCTCTCTCTCTCTCTCTCTCTCTCTCTCTCTCTCTCTCTCTCTCTCTCTCTCTCTCTCTCCCCCTTCTTCCTTCACTCTCTCTTTTCTCCTTATTCTCCCTACTCTTCTGTCTTCATTTCTATACTTCTCCTGTCCACCCTCACTTTCTCTACTCTTACACTACTCTCTCTCTCCCTCTCCCTCCCTCCCTCCCTCTCCCTCTCCCCGTCTTGGTCTATCCTCCCTCCTCCCTTCCCACTCCGGTCTAACCCTCTCAGGACCTGGAGTCATGATGCAGGACCCTGGGTCGGAGACGACCAGCGACGGCCCAGCCAATCAGAACGGTGGCGGCCCCGCAACAGAGGGCGGAGCCAGGGAAGGCCCGCCCAAGAGCGCCACGCCGACGGGGGAGGTGAGCGCGGCGGACATCCTGCACCTCCAGCAGCACCAGGTAAACACACACACACACACACACACACACACACACACACACACACACACACACACACACACACACACACACACACACACACACACACGTCGCCCCCATCACCTCCACTCCTCATTAATGCCACCCCCTCCCCCCCAACACACTCTTTGCAAAGTGCCACTTAATATTTAATCCCCCCCCTCCAAGTAGTACATCCAGTACATAAACACATTATTATTATTATTTATGTATATTGCGGGGTATTTCTGAATATTTCATTGGAGTGCTCTCCTTGTGATTGTGTGTTTGGTTTCCCCGCTCGTGGTTATCGTGGCGTGAGGCTTCTGCAGCCCCCTTCGCCACACACTATTCACCCGAGCGGCGTCGGACACGTTTTAAGTGTGTGGGTGCCACAGGATTACCGAGACAGTTGTTTCTTCTGTGTGTGTGTGTGTGTGTGTGTGTGTGTGTGTGTGTGTGTGTGTGTGTGTGTGTGTGTGTGTGTGTGGGGGGGCTGGTGTTGACTCTGTCACCTTAGCGGGACGTCACCGGCCGTGGCATTAGCCGCGAGGCCTCACGCCTCGCGGCTAATGCCACGGCCGCACAGCGGAGGCAGCGAGACGCGTGGCCGACATCGACATGACGGGGAAACAAAACATTCCCCATCGGGAGGGGGGGCAGCAGGGGGGGAGGCAGAGTTGAGACAAACAGACAGGCTCTTTCTGTTGGTGTGAGCGCCACGCGTGACACATGACGCTGCTTTTAGAAGGGGGACGCGCTTTGAAAAGATCAACAGCGTCGCAACGAGGCGATGGTGTGCATGAGTCGTGTGTCGTCCCCCCACCCCCCCCCCCCACCCCATCCTGATCCCGGCCCTGAGTGGCTGAGGCTTGTTGTCAGGAGTCGTTTGGTGACGAAACCCAGGCCCTTCTGCGCTGCCGCGCACGCTGCCCGACCGGCGCGCCACTGTCAGCCAGCATCTGTCACCACTCTGCATGGGAGAGGCACTGGAACGGGAAGCACACTATGGTCACGCTTGTTTTGTTTTCTCTGTACTCACTGTATATATATATACACTCCATAGATACAATATATGGCGGTATAACAGTTGCCCGGGTTGCAGCCTGTTTAGTTGGTTCCCTGTGTTTGTTCTTTTCTCTGTCTGCTTTCTTGTTCGGTAGCAAAGTGGAGACCGCTAGTGAACAAGATGAGAGGGGGAGAGAGACAACTAGTGAACAAGATGAGAGGGGGAAAGACCGCTAGTGAACAAGATGAGAGGGGGAGAGAGACCACTAGTGAACAAGATGAGAGGGGGAGAGAGACCACTAGTGAACAAGATGAGAGGGGGAGAGAGACCACTAGTGAACAAGATGAGAGGGGGAGAGAGACCACTAGTGAACAAGATGAGAGGGAGAGAGAGACCACTAGTGAACAAAATGAGAGGGGGAGAGAGACAACTAGTGAACAAGATGAGAGGGGGAGAGAGACCACTAGTGAACAAGATGAGAGGGGGACAGCGGGGAGAGAGAATGGCTTTCAATTTGAGCTTGCATTGGTTTTACTTCATGCCATGTATGGTGGCCTGCCGGGGTCTCAACAAACACGTGCACATTTTCCGTGTACGCGGGCAGAACAGAGCTTGACAGAATGGATACAAGATCATAGAATAAGTGTGTTCTTCATCCATCCCGATTGTCCGTGTCATTACTAGCACCTTTGGGCCCTCACTTCAGTGTACCTAACAGGCCCTCCTCTTGTCTCCCTCGTGCCTCCAAACCCCCAGCCCCCCCCCCTTCCAGCTCCCAGAACGCACCCTCTTGTCAGTTGGGGGAATCGCGGGCCATGCTGAATTCATTACGGCGGTAGTCACACACATAACCGTGGATACAATTTCAATAACTGCAGGCCACAGTTGAGTAAACAGTTACGCTGAAACCTAATTCCTGTTGACTTTTCCCTTCAGTTCCTCGCCAGGGGCGCGTTCTGATTCGTTCCGCAGAGACACCAGGGGTTTAGAGAGCTGATGAATGTGATGCGGGCGAGAGACACCGGGAGAGAGAGGGGTGGGAGTGGGAGAGGGGTGGTGAGGAGTGGCTGCCAGGGGCAGTGTCATGGCCGTGCAGTTGACTATTTGCGTTTGATTTTAGTCATCTAGAAGACCTTTTCTTGCTCAAGGATTGACCACAGGTAGACATCCTTACCGAAAGATATTTCTGCACCCAATGAAGCCAGGGGGCAAAGGGACGACAAACAAGCCAAACCAACAAGGGAGCACCTTCCCTGAAGGTGGGAGGCAGTTGTGCACCTTGGGGCTTCCTGGTGGTTCGGTTGTTCTCCAGGATCTCTGTGGCTTCAAACAGAAGTGGGTGAAACAAACACATTGTGGCTTTTCCTTTCTTCTTAAATCCTGGTAAACACGGTTTGGTGTGTCGCTGGTACTTTCCAACACGGTAAATAGCCGCTGCGTCTTATTTTTATGCCCTCCCTAACAAATCCGAGGGGGTTTAATTTCTGCGGTTGCAGTAGAAACGGAGTGAGGCGTATTAATTGTTCTGTGTGATAAATGACGCGTGGCTAGAGATGAAGGAAGAGGTGTGTCTTTTCTGTCTCTCTTCTCTTCTCTTCTCTCTCTCTCTCTCTCTCTCTCTCTCTCTCTCTCTCTCTCTCTCTCTCTCTCTCTCTCTCTCTCTCTCTCTCTCTCTCTCTCTCTCTCAGCACTGTGCTTTGATAGGCTACTTACCAAAGGGTGTGTTTCTGGCTAGCAGGCTGGCAGTCTCTTTTTATTCTCCCATTAGACTAACCCAGGATTTTCACTCATGCACCGTGAACCATGTTAATTGTCCCCAGGGCATTAAGATCTTCGCTCAATTACTTGATAACTCTTTACGTTTTTTTCTCTTCTTTTGGTGCGGTGGCATTTCACAGTGGCTTCTTCAAAGTTTTATTTGTGCCGCTGACACTAACACAAATCTTACTAGTGACACCACAGGCTTCTTTTGTGTCCTTTGTTCTCGAGTAAAAAGAGAGAAAGTAAAAAAAAAAAAAATACAAAGATGCCGCTTTCCATTTTTTCTTATTATTTGAAGCTTAAAAAAGCTTAGAAAATAGACGAAAATCAATCAAGAGTTGTCCCCAGACTCAAGGTGCAGATGCATTAGTGCTCTCCCAGAGGCCCTGGGAACAACAAACCTGGCCATGACATATCATTTATTCTTATTAGGGAACATAACTATGAAAGACAGTGCTCATTAATAAAGACGGGGGATGAAATAATTGTAATCTGTTTGATCATCTCGACGCTGACAGGGGAATTTATCTTGTAGACTCGTCAGATTTAGGGGAAGTGGACCATAAGCTTGGTTTAAGCATCTCTATTAGTAAGTCAAATACTCCTTTTTAATGATCGACGACGGAGAGGTGGCTCTGGGTTCGCTTCCAACGGTTCAGTCTGCAAAACACATTACAGGGGAAAACAAAGAACCCTCTTGAGTAACCCAAACTTATTTCTTTGTGTTGTTAACTCAGGACACACTAAAATTCAATTTTGTTTTTCATAAAAAATGGGTTTTATGGAATGAGTTATAGTTTTTAGCTTCATGACCTTCTGGCTGTTGCATATGTTCAGGCCTTTGTTGTTGTGACCATAAGCTTTCTGGCTGTCAATCGTGTTTAAAAAATACCAACACAGTATGAGAATATGCTTTTCCAAATAATTAGAGCCTTTTTTTTTTTCTACCTCTTTTCTTTGTTTTTCAAGTCGGTCCTCAAGAGGAAGTGCAGATGGAAAGCAAACAACACCCAAACAAACATGAAACGGTTGTGTTTCTGCAATTACTTGCAGGCTTGTTTTTTCTTTGGGTTTGGTTTTATTTTGTTTTCGTTCTTTTCTTTTTTTGTGCAACAGGAAGTGGTGTGAAAAAGTGAGCCTCCATGGCAACAGCTGAAATGGTGTAAACAAACAAGAGGCCCAGGATCGACGTTGAGGGAGTTGCGTCGGTGCGCGGCTCCCTTTTGAAGCTGTTGTCTCCGGGACATTCAAGTCCGTGCACATCCATTTCTCATGATGTACGGGCAATAACGATAGCCTGTTTGTACTACCGCTCAGGTTTAAGCATGCTGTTGATCGCTCCGGTGCAAAAATGTGGTTGCAACCCATGCAGCTGTGGGATATTAAATATTAATATCCTGTTTTTCAAAAAGGACCCCCTTTAGTTCGCAGTTTAAGCCGTTCCTGAGATTTCAGCCTTTTAAGACGAAGGCAACCCAACGATATCTTAAAAGCAGCCATTATTTTGCACAGTAACGTATATATAGAGAAGGGGGATACAAGAAAGTAAATACATATAGTTTCCCTTTTTATCTATTCAGTTTTGCCCCTCTACCTTGGGGGTTGCGTGCAGGAGAGAGAGCCACACATACACTATCACATGAATAATCACACACACACAGTGGTGGCAGCAGATAGCGCTAGCGCTGCATTGACACAGCTAGTGTTTGCATAATGCAGAGCTTACCAGGCCCCTCGCTGGAGCCCCTGAAGGTAGATGGAGGTGCTCCTCAGATGAGTCGTTTCTGGACTGGTTCCATCCAGCTCAAGTGGTTGTAGTCGGGGTATCAGGGGGGCGCCAGGAGATAAGCACTGTGAACCAACACATGCACACACACAGTGGTGACTAGGGATGGAGATCCAAACCCGCTTCTATCAAGGACCCGGTTCCACTTTTTTCAAAACCCGAAAATCATTAACGTTTGGGCTTATTGATACCACTATCGAGTGCCGTCGTTCATTTATTTATTTTTTTGTCCCTTAGGTCCTGTAACGTAATGTTGTGTCCCTCGAGTCGCGTCACGGCATTTAAATCAAATCAATCCAATCACTGCGGCGTGTCCACCAATGTTTTTGAATGGAATTGTAAGCAAACAGGTATTACAAGTGAAGCCTGGCAGTTAACTTTGCTCGCGGATTTTTTTTTATTGTAAAGGGGGGACACAACCTCAATGGCCAAGCACATAAGCATTGTGCATCATATAAAGACCAATTGCAGTACCTTTGACTGTCTCTGAGTTGAAAAGATTCCTGTCTCCTCCTTCTCCTGTCACACCACAGACCGGCCCGTCTTAATCATCCACTCAAAGTACGAGCGGTAATCGCACAAACAGACATTATCGCTAGTCCCGTCAGTTAAAAATAGTAATCCAATTGTGAAATCTGTGTTGTAATCGGCAGCATACAAGCTAGTTATCTTAAAAAGTTAATAAAGTTTCAGATGTGATGATGTGTTAGGTTGGCTCAGTAAAACGACTGATAGGTTATCATGATTCGTTCAAATGTAAGAGAGTAACGTTAAATTTAGTTTTTGGTGAGAAACATGAGTTATACTGTATTGCTCATGTTTCTGTATTAATAATACAGTTGTATAGTGCTCTATTCATTTTAGTATATATAATCAAAACTACTGATGTCAATATTTATTATTTATTTCTTAAATATTTTCCTCATCACGAAGAACGCGGCGTATTTCCACCAATTAATAAAATTGTTTCAACAGTGGTATCAATAGAGGTTCGGATTGTTAAGGAGTATCGAAAATGGTATCGATATCAATAAATATTAATGATCCCTATCCCTAGTGGTGAATACTAACTATTTATTTCATTGGCCGAGGCTTTTAACCACAGCGATTGACCAGGAATTCAGGTGTATCCCATCAATGAGCCGGTAGGGGGTTGCTGAAGACATTGAGCAGACATTGGGGATCTAACCCAGATCTTTTTGGCTGGGAGGGGAACACCCAGCCTAGGACAACGGGCAAACCATCCTGACGCTGCCGTTGTAATAGGAGGGACTCATAGTTTGAGTTGATGATGCAAGAAAGACCAACGGCAAGGTGCCACAACAAAACTTCAATTTTTCATGTTATGGTCTGATGAGCCTCATCTTTCACCCATTGATATAGCTGGAATGAAACTATAAAATAAACACTAACTCAGTTTGAGTCTATTCAAATTCATGTCCACACTAAATCGGTAAGCCGGCAGAACTATGCTGATGGCTGTTATCCATTCGTTTTGAACTCGTGGTCGGACGTCTTCCTCCAACCCCCCAGTGAGCAAGAGGTCTCAGAGGTCTACAGCATCAGGGCAGGGAGGATTGCAGTGTAGAGCCCTCTCCGGTCTGGTCAGGTGGGAGCCCGCCTGGCCAGGACGCTAGGGGTGGGAGTGGTGGGTTCATGGTTCAAGTCGATGGAGGGGGTTACTCATTCTAGTTGACGCCACGCCAGCTCTCTGTGTGATGATGGGTTCTGGGGGGGGATGGAATGTGTAGGTTGCTGGGCTTGCAGCATGCAGAGCCAGAACTGAAGTGTCGTGTGTCTCCACAGCTCCTAAAGATGATGTCAGCTCTCCTCTCCGTCTGCTTTGCGTCAAAACGCTTTGAGTGCATCGCAGTCTAAACACTTTCCTGCCAGAGGGCTTGCAGTGGCATGTGTATGTGCGTGCACACATTTGTGCCCATGTAACAGCATGAAGCATATCCTGTGGCATATGCATGTATGGGTATTTGAGTCACAGATATACCATATCAATGGCTCACACAACCAAAGACACGTTCTTAGGGGATATCTTCCAAGAATGCGAGAAAGTCGACCAAGACCACGAGAAAGGCACGCTTTATATTCTGATTCTGATTTATTACATTTCTTTACTCTGAGAAAGCTTCATTAGGCAAATATCAAAGCAACCTGAGAGAGGAGAATACTGAAGATGTGGACTCAAAGTAGCTTCATTCAGGGGGGGTATGGGTAGGATCTCCAGGCCTTCAGGTTCCCCAGGCCTTAAGGGACTCCAGGCCTTCAGGTTCTGCAGGCCTTCAGGGACTCCAGGCCTTCAGGCTCTCCAGGCCGTCAGGTTCTCCAGGCCTTCAGGTTCTCCAGGCCGTCAGGTTCTGCAGGCATTCGGCTTCTCCAGGCCTTCAGGTTCTCCAGACTGTCAGGTTCTCCAGGCCTTCAGGTTCTCCAGGACGTCAGGTTCTGCAGGCCGTCGGGTTCTGCAGGCCTTCAGGTTCTCCAGGACGTCAGGTTCTGCAGGCCTTCAGGTTCTCCAGGCCTTCAGGTCATCCAGGCCTTCAGGGACTCCAGACCGTCCGGTTCCAAAAACCTTTACTTTCTCGTGTATAAACTGTTGATATTGTCAGCTGGGCGGCGAGGCTTATTGAAAAAATGTGATGGTGAAGGATAACATCGGTGTTATGACACCGCATATTGCCCAAATTGCTTTATTGTTAAAATGATAGTGCTCGTCCAATTTGAATAATTTCATGGAATCCCTCTCACAGAACAGTTTAATTATGTTATCACACAACTGGTAACATCTGTCTTTATAGCGCACCGTGTGACAGTTTTATTACAGGATGGCTTTCTCTGCTGGTTCTGGGAATTGATGTGTGATGTGATTAATAATCACAAGAATGGAGGTGAAAATTGAACAATAATGCGCTGGTATGTTTAAAAATCGGGTGGGTGGGTAATTATTATCAGAGGAATAAAGAACAGCATATGTAACCTGAAAGTTATGGGGATTGTTTCCAACAAAGCCCAATCTTCTCTCAGTTTGAGGTGCGTTGGAAGTGTTCGCTGTAATGTACGTATACGTGGTTCGCCTAAGTATACGATATTGCAAAAAGTTTTGCGTTCTTGCCTGCAGGCTTGTTAGCATCCGGTTTGTGTGCGGTAAAGAGAACAAGAAGAAAAAAATGATAAAAAACTCCAAAATTGTCTTCCAGTCCCATCTCGGAATGACATGTGCCAACATGTGAACTCATCCATTTTGTTGAGTCTATCTGCTTTTGTTTCACCGCCCGTGCCCCCCAGGAGTGAAGAGGCACCACACACACACACACACACACACACACACACACACACACACACACACACACACACACACACACACACACACACGGTTTAAAATAGAGTTGAATGTTCCATGAGTTGACATCCTGTTTACACACGCCCTCTCCCTGGCCCGCTTCATGTGGGCAGCATGGTGGAAAGGGTGGGGGTCCACAAGGGCATGCAAGGAGCGGTTTGACAATGATGTCATCTTCTAGAGTGGCTCTTCAAACTTGTTCATCTACACACACACACACACACACACCCCTCGAACCATGTGGTAGAAGAGGTAGATCCTCACCATAGGCGTGGGCGGGGAATGACACGTCTCGGCTAGAAGAGGCCGATCATGCAGTAAAGGTTGTACGAGATGAGGTCAAAGTCTATTTTTTAGAAGGCAGAAAGATGTTTACACCCTGTTCAAAGGTGGCTCTGCCTTTTCTGTGTAGAAGGATGAAGTGAGAGAGAGTAGATCTCTCTCTCTCTCTCTCTCTCTCTCTCTCTCTCTCTCTCTCTCTCTCTCTCTCTCTCTCTCTCTCTCTCTCTCTCTCTCTCTCTCTCCCTCCCTGATTGCCGGTGCTGGTACGCTTGAGTATCCGTCTGAAGCAGCGGCGACGGTGGCATTGTCTGCGTGCATCCATGCTTGGGCCTGTGTGTGTCTGAGTGTGCGTGGATGTGCCGATGTGTACACATGCACCAAGGAATGTTTTGTGTGGTGTTGAGGTTGGATATCCCCCCCCCCCCCCCCCCGCATGCTGGTATCATTAGGAGTGGTGAAGTGACTCTCATTGTGTGCCACCAGCATGCCCACGACCCTCGACACCCCCTCCGCCTCTGCGTTGTTACCTGCCTGCTGCTTCCCCCTAAACTCCCAAGCAGGTGTCTCCTGAGCGACTGGCCTGGAGAAGAAAGGGACCACCTCTTGTGTGTGCCGTTGGGTTCTGCTTCGCTTGTCCCGTGGCTGGCAGCCCATGAACTCCCCTTTTCACTTCCAGCCTCCAGACACGGTCGATGGGAGGAGAAGTGGGAGAAGGAACTGGGGAGCAGATAGAACCAGCATGGAGGGTCGCGTTAGGCCGATGGATCAGAGGACTGGAGTTAGCCAATCAAAGAAAGGATTGCGAGATAACGTGTCAATATGTGTGTTTTGATATTTCGTCTCTGTTGTTTCAAGTCATAGCTCAATCACAAATCACAGGCCAAAAATAGCACGGTAATTCTCAGCAAATCATCTGCAGGTTCCTATTTAACCTAGAAGCATTTTTAAGCCCCTCCCTCCCTTGATGAACATTGAAAACCAAGACGCAGCAAAATGTGCGCGCACACACACACACACACACACACACACACACACACTCTTTCTCTTTCTCTTTCTCTTTCTCTTTCTCTTTCTCTGGCTCTCTCTCTCTCCCTCTCTCCCCCACACTCAAGTTAATTCCCATACAGAGATATTCATTTTTGTTTGATCTTTACAGTTCTAGACATGATTTGAGGGAGCCCTAGGATACGTCAGATTATTGCGGGCTCAGAGCGTGTGTACAACATTGTATTTGTCACAACACAACACAAAATCACAGTTCACGATGTTTACATTTAGCGGAACAATTTCTAGTCATCATTTGACTAGAAACCATTCTTTCAGAGCAGGCAATTTGACCCAATTTATTAAGGATTGCGCTAAAGGATGCACAATTTCTCCTGGGAAAACATTCATGTGCAGGGCTTATCCATTTTTAATGAGAGCTCTACTTTAAAAACTTCATAGAATTAATATGTATCAGCCAAGTCTTTCCTACGCACAAAACTTCAGGGTAATTAATATTCATAGGCTGTGCTTGTTAACACCCCCAATGCAAGTGCAATGTAGATCCAATTAACATAGAATGGGCCCCAAGGAATTGGACAGATAAGGGTTAAACGAGCTATTGAAATTGAAACCGGGGCCGGCTCCTCTTAAAACACTTATTTGTTTCCATAAGCCCTAATCCACGTCGCGGCGTTCCCCTCAGATCTAGGCACCCATTGGTTGCTGTAAAACCCCCATTATAACGGGAAGAGGTGCCAGAGCTGGCTTGTGCGTGAACGTGCACCACGCATCAGGGTTTGTTTTATCACGTGCACGCGCTTACGGGCATGTGGATGTGTGGCACACGGGGGCCGCTGGCTTTGACGCCGGGCCTAATGTGAAAGCCCTGTAGTGAGACTGGCTGCTATATCTTATTCATGAGCCGTGGCGCCCTCCTCTCTTTGCTCCTCCTCCTTCTCATTCTACTCCTGAGCCTTCCTTCCCCTTTCTCCTGCTGCTCTTCCACCCCCTCCATCTCTTGTGCCTCCTCTTATGGCTCCTCCTTCTCTTCTTACTCCTCCTCTTCTGGCTCCTCCTTCTCTACCTCCTCCTTCTCTTCTTACTCCTCCTCTTCTGGATCCTCCTTCTCTACCTCCTCCTTCTCTTCTTACTCCTCCTCTTCTGGATCCTCCTTCTCTACCTCCTCCTTCTCTTCTTACTCCTCTTCCTTTGGCTCCTCCTTCTCTTCTTACTCCTCCTCTTCTGGATCCTCCTTCTCTACCTCCTCCTTCCCTTCTTACTCCTCCTCCTCTGGCTCCTCCTTCTCTTCCTCCTTCTCTTCTTGCTCCTCCTCTTCCTCCTCCTCTTCTGGCTTCTCTACCCCCTCCTCCTTTCCCTCCTCCGAGGAGTGTAGCAGTTAGCGCTCATTCATGACATCATCTCCTCACCAGAGGGTGGGGTGTTGGGGGGGTGGTGGGTGGGGACTACGGTGGAACTGTGGGACTCAGAAGGGAGTCTTAGCAACAGAAACAAACACACTATTGCTTTGCAATTACCGCTGTAGGCGCATTAGCTACTATCGCGCCGGCAACCGACAGATATCGCTCCCTTGGGTGCTTTTATGCACCAACTGTGAGCACCCTGTCTGCGCTCCTTAAGGACTCCAGAGCAGTTAGCAGTAAACAGGTTAGCTTATGGCTGTTCAGTGCTGCTAATCAGCGATGTTCACAATGCATCACTCACTACCCCTGTATTCATTTTTCTCTGGGGCCGTGAAAAAGTGAATTACTGTCCGCTCCACCCATCATTTCTGGAAACCAAAAAAAAACTGTTTCCTTACCTTCCTGTTGCTCTGGGTTCGGTGGCACCCCCTGAACGTGGCGGGGAAAAGCCTGTCAAATGTACAAGCGAGGGACCAATGACCTCGTTTGTGTGTGTGTGTGCATGTTTGTGTGTGTGTGTGTGTGTGTGAGTGCAGAACTGTCCACCGCAGAGCACCCATTTCCCATCAAGAAAATAAATCACCTAACAAGAACGCAGCAAATGGTGAATAAATACCATGGACGTTCTTATTTTTTCGAGTTTGGCAAGTGAAATATGATAAATAACTGCTGCTGTTGATGAGTCGGGACCTTCACTGGAGTAAATATGCCAAGACTGACACCTCTTGACTACTACCGGTCCCCAGAGAGGACATATTTGATTGTTTGACATGTGTGCGCCCCGTCGTCGCCGGGCCTATTGATGATTAATAATGACACCATCCGGCCCCCTCACTGCCCCCACCCCTCCGGTGTGTTCAGGCACGACGTGGCCTCTATATTTTGTGAGGAAAAATGGCGGCCGCACGCTGTATACCATTTAGAGAATGATATGGCGCGGGGACGGGGGATGCCTCCTCATAAATAAAGGTGATGGCACCTCGACATCCTGTGAACGACGGCCACCATAAATACATCGCCAGGGCCAGACGTGTCGCCGCGCCATCAATCTGTCCACACGCTTCATTCCTCAACAGTGTGTGTGTGTACTTTGCACACTGTATATCATGTGCTTGTGTGTACCGTGGATATTTACACTGAGTGAGGAAAGTTACATTTAATTATGTATTCCTTTGCCTACCAGGAGGCCAGGAAAAAAAAAAGAGTGAGAGCGGAGGAGCAAGGCAGTGTGGCGGTCGCTCGCTCTTTTCCCTCACTGCAGTGCGGCTGCCATTTCTGTTGTTATTTGCTTGTTTAGGATCTTTGACATGATGTAATGGGATAGCTGTGCAAGTACTAGCCGGCAAATGGCACAGAAAATAAGACGGCCCTTTATGCCGAACGCACTCTCGCTCTGTCCCCATCTTTATCTCTTACTCACACACACACACACACACACACACACACACACACACACACACACACACACACACACACACACACACACACACACACACACTCTCTCTCACGTTCCTTCTCTCCACACTCACCATCCTTTCTATCTTTCCATTCCCGTTGTATCTCTCACACACACACACACACACACACACACACACACACACACACACACACACTCACTGGAAACACTCACTGGAAACACCCTCACCTGGAAACGCCATGCTGGGATTTTCATGATTGATATGACTGACTGACGTACTGGTTGACTGACCGACTAGTTGACTGACAGACTGACAGACTGGTTGACTGACTGACTGACGCTCGTTGGTTGACTGACGGACTGACTCGTTGACTGATGCCATTGATGCACTGCTATCTTACTTGGCAGAAAGACGTGCACATACTTTTTCACCCCAGTAGGGCCCCAAAGGCGTCTGACACTAGCATGCCGGTGTAGTCACTAATGCGGTCACGTCTACACTAGAACAGCTTATACGACTCACCATTGTTTTGTGTGATCACATTTCATTAGGTAACTTCTCCTGGCATCTGTCCACTCATAAAACCACGTTGCCCACATGCTAGCATACATTAGACATGCTATTAGCATAGTAGATGTAGAGGCGAGCGGCAAAGTTCACAACGAGAGCTGATGAAAGCCATACATCCATAATGCACTTGCATGGGCATTCAAATGCGTAAGATGTCCCAGGGATGCAATTTCCAGCATTGCCGTTGCTGTGTTGTCTGTGGATATGCATCCTATTATTTGGCGGTACATACTTCTGGGACCGAGTTAATGTGTGTATTAATATGTGCTGGAGAGGCAGAGAGAGAGAGAGAGAGAGAGAGAGAGAGAGAGACTCATTTCCCTAATGTCCGCACTTATCGACACAACTTCCTCTGGTAGAAGAATCCCCTCTCTGCCACTTGGTGTAATGTTTTCGGTAATTACACGCACACACACTCCATTTTTTCTCTCCCCCTCCTTTTGTCGGGCTGAGGATAAACATTCCTGTAATCGCGGCGGTTGGCAACAGGCTTAGCCGTGTTGCCGTATCATCCGGATAAGTGGCAACGTGTAAATAATCAGTTAATTACTGTATTGATGCCATTGTCTTTTCCTGGTGAAGGCACGGTGTCCGTGGCAACAGATTGACGGTTGTTTTAGAAGAACGGGCACGAGACTAGCGAATAGGGAGAACGGTTGCTACACTACTCAAAGCCATTTCTTTCCTACGAGATCGGAGAAATAACACCTTTTAAAAGAAATACAACATTATGATACATTTTGTCTCTCTTTCTCTTTCTCCCTCTCTCCCCCTCTCTGCGGATATGAAATAATTGTACCCCTAGATTGCCGAGGGCCCCTATTAAACATTAAAATGCAGAAAAGCAAGAAAACTGAGAATCAGAATGATGGTATTTTGGATTGAATAATGTAAAATATCTGTAGGGCAACGCGGGGAGAAGCCAACTAGCTCAGGTTGAGTCTTCAAATGTTTTCCTCCACTGCCATGCTTATTCTTAATTACCCTGCTCTTATCTGCACACTCAACACTATATTCATAATATTTTCTCATTGCTAAATGCAAATTTCTCTAATCTTTTAATATCAGAATTATATGTATATGTCAGTGATTTTTTTGTTGTAAATGTCAGTGAAAGTCTTCCTAGGCTGTGTTTTTTAATTGGTGTGTTGGTCCAGCACATAAAGTTGAGAATTCATTCTTCTTATATACCTTTTTATAATTGATTCACGTCCGTCCCCGGCATATGAATGTGGGCCTCCTTGATTCAGCTGTAGGTGCATTGTGTGGCGCACACACACACACACACACACACACACACACACACACACACACACACACACACACACACACACACACACACACACACACACACACACACACACACACACACACACGGCACTAATTCCTTTCTGCTGGACATACGGGGGGGGGGGGGGGGTATTTTAAGAAATAAATTACGCTACATCTTATTTGCTGTTTCTCTCTCTTTGTGTCTCTCCATCTCTCCTTTTCTCTCCCTCTATGTCTCTTTCATGCCCTCTCTAGGTATCTCTCCCTCCTGTCTCCTGCACTTTGTTCACTTTCGAATAGTAATATCATCTTCATCTCAGATAGCAGTGGAGGCTAGAGGATGAAGGGGGGTGTTGGTGTGTGTGTAGGGGTGTGGGGGGGGGGGGGGATGCAACTGGCATCGGCTGATCAAATTTGGCTTAGGCCAAACACTCTCACCTCCTGATCTAAGTTGTGCGGGGGAGGGTAGGGGGGGTGTCGGGGTGCATAGTAGGGTTGGTGTTTGTGGCCACTCCAGTGACGCTGTCGTCTGAGGCCCTGCTGTCTGTAGGGGCGCCTGATGGAGTGAATCAGCCTGTCACGGGACAAGATAACCACATCAGTTACTCTAACAGTGCTCTCTCTCTCTCTCTCTCTCTCTCTCTCTCTCTCTCTCTCTCTCTCTCTCTCTCTCTCTCTCTCTCTCTCTCTCTCTCTCTCTCTCTCTCTCTCTCTCTCTCTCTCTCTCTCTCTCTCTCTCTCTCTCGGTCGGGGGGGGGGGCAAAGGTCAAAGAGTGGCGGGGGATATTTATTTATTAAATGTAAACGGGCCGCCGGTTGCGTTTAACAATCCGTGGGCCATCGATTTTTACACCCGTTGTCGTGGATACACAGGCACAACTCTTGTTTTTCCATGGGTTGTTCTCTCTCTATATATATCAATATTTTTTTTGTGAAGGAAGCCATGGCTCATGTTACTATAGGCCTTTTATCTTAGTTTGATTAGGGTCCCCTGCAGATATGGCTGCCTCTCCCTCTGGCTCTGGTTTCACCATGCCATCCCTCCTCGCCTCAAAACACAGGGCTGTCTGCCTGCTCGGCAAGACAGATTGAGTTAACCATTTGTGGTGTATTTATCTCCCTGGCGGAGCCATCCGCTGCTCTCGGCCTCGGCACTCAAGCTCAATGAAAACAATAAATGGTGTCCTTATCTCCTGTGGAGTGAGGATCAAGATAGCCACCGAAGGCCGGGAGTTATTTGCGGTTGATTTTTCAAGAGAGAAAACGAGGAGACAGGAAATGGACACCCGTCTTACATTACCACTCGCCGAACAGACAGACAGAGAGGGAGGGGGAGGGAGGGGGAGAGAGAAGAGAGATGGATGGAAAGAGAAGAGGGGGAGGGAGGGAGGGAGGGAGGGAGAAGAAGTGGCAAAAGGCTTTTAATCAGCGGAGGGCTGTGTTTCTAATGTAAAAGTGTCAAAAGATGTCCCTTAGCCCGGGTGACGAGTGAAGTCTGGCCAAGTTCCGTGGCAAATTGAAAACGGGGCCCGTGGGACCCGGGGGTTGAGAGGGGGCCGGCGGCTCGGCAGAGAGGTGTCGGTCGGTGGGGGCGGGTGGGGGGGGGGGGGGGGGGGTAGGGGAGGGGTGGTGTGATAACCACATTTTGTTGGTTTCCTCTTTGTCTGGCCGGACAGAGACCCACGCGGAGCCCCCCACCCCGGCCCACCGTAGAGCAGCACAGAACGGTCGCGGCGGTCACAGTGTTCGTGCTCATGGCTTTATTCCGGCTGAATCCGTGCAGTCTATTTGAAGCTGATTCGTAGGCTCTGTGCTCCTCTAGTAATCCTTAACCCGTCTTTCACGAAAAACAATCTGCTCGCTCTAATGTTCGACTGCGGTTCAAGCGACCTCAACGTCGTCGCGGAGCTTTATTGGCTGAAGCGCCACTTGCCAGTCATGCCTGTAGTAGCAGTTTATTAAGGGATTACATGTTGTCAAAGCTCACGGTGGATTGAGGATACTTTGCTGCCAGCGATGCATCGAGGACGTCTGTACGCACCCACCGCAGATTAGAGAGAACAATGGGATTGGAACGGAGCCAAATCATGACACAGCCGCCGCCGCCCAAAGACTAAAGAAATGTTGTCTGGGGCAATAATGAATAGATGGATTCCTATCATCCTTTCACCCATTCATTTAGTCATCATCCTTACCTGCTGATTGATTGGCAGTTAGAGGCCCTGGAGTGGGTGTGGGCGGGGGGGGGGGGGGGTTGTACAGCAGGAAGACACCCAGGATGTTCTGCACCCTGTGCTCGTTCTCTTTGATATGTTATAGCATAGCATAACCTACAGGCTTTCAGGGGGGAAAGCAAACTGGTCGATCCACAAGAGCAGGGAAGAAGCTCTCGGATAGAGTTCTGACGCAACACAACGACAACCCTGCGCATGAGAAACAGCCAACATGTCATCTGGATCATTGTTTTGGATGGGTTTGATTAATGGGGTTGATCTTGATTCATTAAGAATTTGATTACAGCGGATTGAAAACCGTGAATCATAGATTTGGATCACAATCATTGCTAGGTCTGCTGTTGTTGAGAGTGTGGTTAATTGCTGGTTTAGATCGGTTGGTTTGGATCACAAAAGATTTTTGGGGTTATTGCGTTATATATTTATATATTTATATCGTCTGCGGCATTTAATAAGTGCCTGTTAATTATTATCTTTTATTTTGTCAAACAAAAGATAATGTGTAGCCTACCACCTAATTCCTCCAACGCCCAGTACTTCAACCCCCAGGCTCTCTTTACCCTTCTCCCCTGCCTGCCTTGAGTCACGTTGGGCAGGGTAGGTGCTGAGGTATGAGGGGATGTGGTTCCTGCTTTGATAGGCAGGCAAGGCATTGCCAGCAGGGAAGCGTTGCCACAGGGCACGTGAACTGCATTGCCTTGTCCTCCCTGCCAAGAAAGATTATGGGGAAGAAAAATTAAAGCCTCCAGATTTCTAATTTGCAAGGTCGTTCTACTCTTTGTATTTTCTGATCAACACTTTCAATACATTTGATTTGTTTTGTTGTCTTCACATTTTAATTTAGTCATTTGACTATGTTTAACGAATGCCCGCTAAACAATGTTCAAGTCTGTGGTATATTTTGGGCCACAATGACTTCTGAGTGTGAGCAACCAAGCTAGCTCGAGAGTTTAGTTGTTTCAGAATGAGGTTTTGCTGACAGAGCGGATGATTCAAGAAGTACATAATGTAGGTTTGAATCTAATAGAATCGCTTCGTTTAGCTGCGGGCGGTTGTGTTTTTTTTGGAACTTAATCGCTTTCCTGCATTGCACTTCGGTAGACATTTTTCCCTCTGGAATGACGGTTTTAATTTGAGTAATCACAAAGTGTGTTCTTTTGCTTTGCGGGGACATCAGTGTCCCGAAAGAATGAAGAAGTAAATGAGGCTAAGAAAAACAGGTAATTACGCTGAACTAGTAAATGAATGACCCACTGACCCTCAATGCTAAATTGATTTTATGCGTGTAAATCATATTTATTTCACCCATTTTGAGGGGCACTATTTTTTTCTTTTGATGATGTTAACTTTTATTTGTTTTCTTTTTATATATATATATATATATATATATATATATATATATATATATATATATTTCATCTTACTTTAGTAGCTCAAATAAGAATTCTTGAGATGATATCATTAATGTAATACTTTAGTCAAGGAGTATTTAAATTATTCTTACACGGCACATGGATCCATCACAACAACACAATGCTTTAAAACCCCTTTATCCAGCAGTTAAACCCACACATGACAACTACACTGGGTTCTGCCTGTTTCGAGTCAAACAGCACCCCCATCCTTTCCATGTATTAAAAATACAAGGTGGTCTTGCTTGTGTGTGTGTGTGTGTGTGTGTGTGTGTGTGTGTGTGTGTGTGTCTGTGTGTGTGTGTGTGTGTGTGTGTGTGTGTGTGTGTGTGTGTGTGTGTGTGTGTGTGTGTGTGTGAGTGCACTGTCTGGGTGTTGACATGTTCTACTTTACATGTAAATTCAACAGTGATTCACCTCCCGGTGAACCCTGCAGAGAGTAGTTCCTTCCCCGGCCTAAAGACTGAGGTGTGTGTCTTCATGACTAGGTGAGACACGTCCTCACCGAGGCCTTAAGCACTGTATCTCTCTCCCTCACCCTCTCTCTCTCCCTCCTCCCCTTTAATCACTGTATAAACCGCCCTCGTAAACCCCATGAGCTGTGTATTGTGAGTGTGTGTGTGTCCAGAGACTAGCGTGTGTTTGAGTGCCCGTGTGTGTGCCCTTCCTCGTATTTTAAACTTAATCAGCAAAAAACAAAAACGAGAGGGCTCATATTAAAGAGGTGATTATTGGTAATAAATACTTTTTTTTTTATTTTTTACACATACTTATTACGGAGGCAGTTTTCTTCTTGCGCTTAATGAGTGTAATTTGATTTGCTTGAGAGATTACAGTTTCCCAGAATTAATGCCGCAATCCCTCCATTCCAAGATAGAGCGGGATCTAAGATTCTTCACAGGTCGGGTGCTGCTAGATGCAAGCCCCTCTCACATAGCAGCTAATGGAGTTGAACAGCAGTCTGTCATTTCCCCCCCCCCACCCAAGCACACACACACACACACACACACACACACACACACACACACACACACACACACACACACACACACACACACACACACACACACACACACACACACACACCACCCAGCCACTCCCGGCTCTATAGCCAACATGCCCTTGGTTCCTGCAGTGCTTGTTGTTAGGCTACTCCGCTCTTTTGTAGTCGTGCCGACACAAATTGCGTAATTCACAATCTTTTTCTTCCCTTTATGCCGTTTTCAAATATGTTGATTGAATCTGGGGAATGTGGGTTTATTCAACAGCGATTTAACATTTTACAGCACTCAAAATAATTTGCGTTCAAGTTTTATCAAGGCTGTTTTGCCGTTATTTATGTACTTTTATAACATCCGTTTCATTTTCAGTTCCCACCTCTCTCCAAATTCAGTTTCTTGAGATCGGAGTCTCAAATTCCTTCTGTAAGTTTGCGTAAAAGCGATTTAAGCTTTCAACACAGCAATCATAAGGTTACGTTTGCGTTCATCTTCCCCAGTGTCCTGTAACGGGGCCTCATGTACTTGGGGGGGGGGGGGGGGGGGGGAGTTAGCTGAAGGTGGCCATGGCCGATGAGGGGACGGACGGTTAATTAAGGCCAGCCTACTGAAGATACGAAAAGTGCTTACGCTCAATGGACTTTTTCACTCGTTACTTCGTAAACACTGCGGACATGGGGGAGGGGGGAGGGGGAGGCACAGCGGGTTATGGTGTGAATCTTATGCTGTGTCTTTCTCTGTAATGGCTTCTTCTTTGCACCTCCTTTGTTATTTGCACAGTAAACAAATAAAGAAAGAGAAAAAAAAAAGGGCGGGAAAAAATAAAATCGGTTATACATGCCAACTGTGCGAGAGCGGTCGTGTGGCACAGCGATCCATCGTGGACCCTGTCTGACAGGTGATGCGTCTAGACCCCGGCGGAAGATTACTCCTTTTTATGGGCCAAAGCAATCAGATTTTCCCCTTTTCTCCACTGTCCTTCCTTTTATTCCTGGCGGCGTGCGATTGTATTACCCCATCCTGGAATGACTTCAACAGGGACACTGCTATTCCCAGGGAGCCGGCGTCCCCCCCTCCCCCCGCTGCAACTCAATCCATAGCCAATTGGACGGGCCGCGGTGATTTATAGAAAAACCCTCTCTGTCGGGGGAAACTCTCACTTCGTACACTCTGGGAATTCTTCCGTTGGTGTATCATGATGTGTTGGGTATCGGGTCAATGCACTTTGAGGCAGCAGCCATCGGCGGGATGGGGAAAGAAAAAAGAAGGAAAGATATATGGTCAAAGGCCCGCGTCGCAGCCAGATCAAGAGAGGCTACGGCCATAATCAGATCTTTCGGTGGGAGATATCGAAAAGCATTTCTCACAGGTCTTGTCTACCGAGTGGCGGGAGGACTGTGGGAACAATAGCTTAATTGAATTAGCAGGATAAAGGGGGAAGGATAGTGTGGTGGTGAGATGGTTTGACACCCAGGCAAAAGGTACTGAGTTTGATCCCCAGTATACGCAGTCTACCTTCAGTCATCCTTGAGCAAGACGCCCCAACGCCGACTGGCTCCTCCGTGTGTCTGAGGCGTGTATAAAAGCCTCTGCAAAATCGAATCTACGGTCAACAGCAGTTAGGTGTGTGACAAATGTCTCTTCTGTTTATCAAAACTTCTGGATCTTGTTCCATAAAAGCACTGTTTATGTGTGTTTAGAGCCAACCGTCATTGCCGCGGTAACTGATTGGCCATGTGAGGTTTGAAGAGGAAGTGTAAGGAAGCGGTAAACCCTAGACATTAACTGTAGAGTTAATCGGACGTCTACATCCACAAACACGCGCACAAACAGATGTGCATCGCCTTGTGCACATCTCTTGTGTCCATCTCCACAACGGTCTCTTGATGTGGTGCGTGGTTTTAGTGCAGATCCGGTCCTTCATCTGCATTCAGCACGACCAAATTGAAGAGAGATATAAAAGCGGAGGTCTGAGCCCCCGATCTCGAGACGTGTCTCAGACGTGCCGGTGAAGTTGAGTCCTTGAGTCTCTGAGAGCGACTTTGGCGTAGCTTCCCATTCTAAACAATATGATTTCCGCGCATGAATAAATCGGCTCTCAGTCTTCCCGCCGTCTTCTCACGCTGGGATTTCTTCTCTTTTTTTTTTTTTTTTTTTATTCGGAAGGGCACGTTTTTTTTTTTTCTTTCCCAAGCACAACACCAGTCTTGGCTACCGAGTGATGCAACTCTTCTGACAGAGATGCAATCGAAAAGGAGTGGGCTGCGTTTCTAAAAGTCTCGTCTAAAGAAGCCCGCTCGCTCAGGCGGTACCTCAGACCTCTTTTTTTGTTTTTAGCGGCTGTTTAGAAAACCCAGAGCCCGGTTTGAAACGAGGGCAGGAAGCGACGGCGGTTAGTGTCAGCGGGAGGCTGCTCTGCTCGCAAAATGTAAAGCAAGATCCAGTGAGAGAGGGTTGATGAAATCTGGCTCCTGTCGCTGGTCATGGGGCTGCTTTTTTTTTCTTTTTGGGGGGGGGGGTTCGTTCATTATTTGTATCATCTTTAAAGTGGTATTTTTTCTCCTCACCTCAATCATGCTCAGTAGAGCGAGAGAGATGGACCAAGAGGGAGAGACAGGCAGAAAGACAGGGAAGTAGAGAGACAGGCAGTGAGAGAGGGATGGAGAGAGAGAGTGATACTTTCCACTAGAGTGGATTAAATCAGCATCAGCCTAGTGGAGTTGATTACCTTGGTATATAAAAAAAGAGCAAGCCCAGTATCTTAATGGTACATATTTTCACCAGACAGCCCAGTTGCCTTTCATTTTGCAGCTAATACGTCTATTCTTATGAGTCATTTACTTCTTTAATTACCGTCGGCAGCAGATGCACAATGGTGTATTAATGTGAATGATTTTTTACTGCCTCTTTATCATACTGAGCCGGCGAGCTTGAAAAGCGTTATCGAGGTGAAAGAGTGCGCACGTGAGGGAAACAATATTGAGTTGACAGCTCCTCTTGTACCGCGGCGCAGTGTTTATGAGTTTACACCGCGCTAACGTTGCCATAAACACTGAATCGGCCTAATAAGGGCAGACTGGCAGGCGACGGAAGTGCCCACAACAACAGGAGACAGTCGCACACTTAGTGAAATGTGAGTTGTTTGCTATAACCTGATGCGCTTGTGTGGGTATGTTGGTGTATGTGTGTGTGTGTGTGTGTGTGAGTGTGGGTATTTCTGATTGGGTGTTAATGCAAGTGTGTGTGTGTGTTTGTGTGTGTGTGTCTGTGTGCGAGAGAGAAAGAAACGGTGTGTTTCCATATACGGACAGAGCTGTTTTGCACCCAAGTGTGCATGTGTGTATGTTTGTGTGTGTGCGTTCCTTCCTTCCTTCCCCCTACTTTGCATATTGTGGCCCGACAACAAAAAAAAAAAGTGTAGCGCAAGTGTTACCATATTTGCTGTCCACTTTAGTCGCTGCATGTGCAACTTTGACAATCCATGTCATTTGCATATGCGTGTGTGTTTTGTCTGCGGCCTGCTCTGTGTGTATTTTTTGATTCGCAGCCTTCTGAATAGGGGCCTTCTATGACCATCTGTTGTTAAGCTGCTGGCTAAGCAAGGCTGGAGAATCCAAACAAACGCACCGCACACAGCAAACAGGCTGTCAGGGGCCCGTGACAGGGGCCGACCTCACGGGGACCAGGCCGGGGTGGCTGGGGGGGGTGGGGGGGTGGAGAGGGTAGGTAAGGGAGTATCTGAGGAGGAGGAGGAGGAGGTGGTGGGGTTCTGTGTACCAGGCGCCAAGTGCTCACACCGCCTCGTTGGGGGGGGATGCTGTTTACACTCTCCCTCTGCTCCCTGCCTCCTGCCCCCCGGCCCCGCGGTCTTCAACTCTCCCCTCGCTCTCTCTGTTCCTTTCACTCTCTCGGTGTCTCTCTATCTAGCTCCTTCTTTTTGTCACTGTGTCTCTCGCCCTCTGTGAAAGACACATTCCAGAAATACAACACAATATAAATAAAAATATGTATTTAGCGAAAAGTAAAACCCTAATAATGAGGTATTGGTCGGGATTGGGGTGAGATATTCAAATTATTTCCTAGGACCATGCCACAGAATGACTGTCTTTACCTGTCTCCGTTAACTGCATTGACAGTATCTACCACTTTCTTTTTGTCTGTCTGTCTGTCTGTCTGTCTGTCTGTCTGTCTGTCTGTCTGTCTGTCTGTCTGTCTGTCTGTCTGTCTGCCGTCGTGTCCTGTCCTGTCCTGTCCTGTCCTGTCCTGTCCTGTCCTGTCCTGTCCTGTCCTGTCCTGTCCTGTCCTGTCCTGTCCTGTCCTGTCCTTCTCATGAGTCATTCCTTCCCTGTACCTCTCGCCACCTCTGTCTCTTAGTAGTGGTCGTACTCTGCCGTAAGCCTCTACCTCTCTGTCCATCTCCATGTTTAATAAGTTCCCTGCCCCCTTTGTTTTTCCTTTCTATCACTCTGTGCCCTTCTACGGCATGCACCTAAAACACACCTTTCCTGCAGTGAAGGGATGACAAACAAAAGCAAGCACACGTACACACGCATGTGAGCCTTATTGTCTAAATGTGTGTATTGGAAATGGTTGTCTCGTCATAAATATTAATAGAACAATTGAAAAGTGTGGTGAAAGTAAGGCAAACCCTAATGGTTAGGAGTGGATATAAAGCGTTGATTTATTTATGTATGCGGCGTGGATTAGTTTGAAAATCTAAACAGGGGCTGAGGAGTGTTGTTGCGGGTGCCTTTGCTAGTAATGCACCCGGTTTCAACACAGGGTTCTGCTTTCCATATGAAGTGGCTTTTTGGAAATGGCATTAATTACATACTTACTGGGGAGCCTGCCTTGTCCCTGCTTTGCATTGCAGATATGTGTCTGTATCACAGATGGGGGAGGTGTGTGTGTGTGTGTGTGTATGTGTTTTTTGGGTGGAGGGCTAGGTCGGGGGTGTGAACAATTAATATTAACACGTGCAATCTCCCCCTTGCCTCCCCACTAACATGGCAAAGACCCCCTCTGCCCCGGTCTCAAACACCCCCGACGTGCATACATATGTATGCATTTAAATCGTTTTCATTTACATGCAAATTGCACTTATTCTATATTATTTATAGTCTATATTATTTACATTGCACCATGTCCAAAAACCAACAGCACCCCCCCTCAGCCCCGGTGCAGAACCCTAACCCTCCAACCGCCACGAGTGCCCTGGGGAAAGGTCTCGCCACCACCGCTAACCCTAGCCCTAACCCTAACCCCTGGAGCTGTGCTTCTGTGACCGGGGACTCCGTGACCCAACGTTTCGCACACCAGCCAAGGTGACTTATCAAACATCTCATAGTCTGCTCACCCATAGTAAGACAGCAGGTTCTCCGATTCAGGCAGCGGAGCACAGGGACCCCCACAGGACAGCCCCCCCGCCCCCTGTTTGAACAGCGGCAGGCGGACAATAAAGGTCAGGTGTGTGGAGGCGTGCGACCCCTCGCAGAAAGTCAAGGGCAACACCGTGGCATTTTGAGCTCCTCTTCTCCCGCTGCTTCTGGGGCCCTCTGAGGCTGGTCGTGGGGATGCCTGAGGGGCCCGAGGTGTGTGCCGAGCGGGACTGCATTAACAGCTAGCCTATTAGCCGTTGTTGTCGCCGGCTGTCCCCGAGCCCTGCTCTTGCCTCTAATAAACCTCTGGTAAACCCTGGTCACTGCTGGGTAAACACACACACACACACACACACACATGCACACACACTCTCGTCAGTGGCCGCAGGGATGGCAGTACACCTGTGCACACATCTTCCACCAATTAGGATCTGACTGCTGGAAAACCAATTCATATCCCGGGCGTTCCTCTAGGCCTGAGGTACGAGCAGCGGCATGGAGGGAGATATAAAGACACGGCACTGGACAGCAGTAGCTGCGCCTTCCTATCTACACTATCGACTTGTTGTTGTCCTCAGATTAACTTCAGATGGTTGGCAACGAAGGCGGCCTGACTACGAGGCTGCATTCATTAACCATGAATTAACGTTATGCAGTTATAAGCGTTATAAGTGTTAACCCTAGCCCTATTCAATTACGTATAAATCCATACCATAGTTAACGTGAACAACACCATACCCAAGTTATCACAAACACAATTAGCAAATGATGACTAGACCCTTAATCATCTATTAATGAAGTTAGTTAATGCTTTTTACTGCATGAACTAATTTTAGCAAATGTTTTAATAAATGTACTGTTGTAAAATCTGACCACGGCCTTTGAGTGAATTTGAGAAGATTTCGGATGAGGTTCAAATCCAGACTACCCATCTGAGGTCACAAACCTACGGCTATCGCTGAACACACCAAAGCGACGGTGCGGCGGTGTGTGTGTGTGTGCGCCCGCGCTCCGAGCGGGTCCATTCCCGTGACGGGCGGAGGGGAACAGCGAGGGACGGAGCGTGGAGCCGGATCGGCTGTGTACCGCCGCTCTGAGCAGGGATTTGTCAGACGCCCCCGGCGCTGGCTTTAGCAGCGGGGGAGCCCAAAGCCTGTAAATAATCCACATGTGCAGACTGCACTTAAAGACATCCAGTGCTCAGCGGCGAGGGTCCCTCATCCCGGCTTTACGGCCCCGAGACGGGGGGGGGGGGGGGGGGGGGGCGGGCGCTCCTGCGATCCATTTGCTGCTAATATGCCGGGAGACCCGATGAGGATCGGGGCCCCCGTTGTTTGTGAAGGCCGAGGATACCGCTGCTCGGTCGGCTGATAGGAGTGTGTGAGGCGCCGGAGGGTGTATTTCAAATCAAAAGAGCCTCTGTGTGTGTGTGTGTGTTGTGTTGTGTTTGCGAGTGTGTGCAGGCGTGCCTGCAACACCCCGGTCCCCAGAACACTGATCCATCTTTGAACTGCATGTTTTCTTTTTAACTTTGTTTTTCGTGATCAATTACACCTTAAACGGCAGATGATTTTCCTGGGTTGTGTTGCCCCCCACCCCCCCCCCCCCACTCCCCTGATCATACAGCACTTCAGATGCCGCTGTCATCGCGCACCCTTTTTAGGTCTAGAAGTGTCTACAGCTGCCTTTTGAACACACACTTCCATCCTACCCCCGGTAACTGTTCAGCATCGGATCAGAGGGAGATGCATCCCACCCGAGAGAAGGAGGGAGGGGAGGTGGGGGGAGGGAGGGAGAGGGAGGAGGAAAGGAGGGGAGAAGGAGGAAGAAAGAGCGAGGGAGAGAGAGAAAGGAGGAGAGAAGGGGGGGGGTGGAATAAAGAGATGGGAGCCTCAGAGCAGGGACAAGTGGGTTCTGTGTAAACATGACGGTGACATCTCACAATAGGTTATCCTGTGGTGACGCGAGGGCTCTCCAAGGCGGTAGCGCTGTTTTAACTAGGCCACTGACGGCCTAGTTAAAACACAAACAGCACGCGGCGGCGTAGCTGAGCCCAGAGCAGGCCCCCGCGACGCAGGTCCCTCAAGCTCGCTCGTCCTCTCTCTCTTTTCATTATTTTTAATGACAACTCCTTTGAGTCATCTTTTGCTGGGAATTGTCTTCTTTTCATGCCTTTTATTTAAATAAACCAAGGCGTGTAGTGCCCTAACATATGCGCTAAATGTCATTGGGTTTGTTGTGTGTGTGTGTGTGTGTTTTCTGGTGCCAACTCTCAAGGGCTAAATTAATATATAAAAGTTATTATTTTAGGTGGCATAAAGAAAACAACATATGGGGACCTTCTTCCTATTAAGACAGTTTGAAAGGTTAAGTCAAAGATTTTCTTATTTGTCTTCGTAACATTTTAGATCAATGACTTATGCCTTGGCAAACAATAGTCCACGCCAGTCTGGCCGCTGCCAGGCATTTGCACACCAGGCCAGTGCGTCAGATAATCATATTTATTTAATTTATTTATATTTATTGCTGACAAGAGGGATGCATTCCCAGAAATGCATCTGACTTTCTGGACTATCGTTTCCTGTTGACTCAACGCTCTTTGTTTCAACACACGGTTGTAAA